>NW_026115376.1:0-28967 GCF_001640805.2 Lates calcarifer
GTCCACAGCACCTGGTACCATCAAATCCCCTGTCAGACCTATATGTTTTCTTCAACTGAAATCTTAATTTAGCCATTTTCAGACTGTGTTTTATTTAGTAGGGTTTTTTTGTATTTAGACATTTCTGTTTTAATTACAATAATCTATTCATTTTCTGTGTGAATATATTTAAAGGTAATCTGCTACACAAGCACATGTTGAGAAACTGCAGACATCATACTCTAAGTCATTCAAATATTCATTTATTTGTTTTTATTTTATTTTATTTTTTACCGTATCCCCAGTCTATGCCTCTCACTCCAACACAGCTACCCAGTGTATGATTTCACTGATTTAGGACTCGATGTGATGTTCATGGCAAATTATGTCACTCTGGTGACAGGGAAAAAGAATATTCTACTAAAAATTCAGACGTGGTTTGTATCTGTTCAGACAGCATTATCTGTTCATATCTGAATAATGTATTTGTATTCAGTTGCATAATGCACAGGTTTTTCCACAAGGAAATCTAAATACAAACACTGCATGCATGTTCAAGCACACAAGTAAAGCCACAGCAATCTATACACGTGCACACATTTGTAGATTAACAGTGTTTGTGGAGGATTTGAAGGATGACCTTTCTGTATGCATACACACACACACACTGTACATGCAAGCTGTAGTATATAAGTTCAGACAGTATTTACCATTTTTCTTTCTTTCCTCTTTTTTTTTTTTTTTTAGTAAAAACACATTCCTCAAAGAATCTGTTAAAAAACATTGGTCCTGAAAATGAAAATGAAAAAAAAAAAAAAAAGGAATTGCAAATGACTTCTTCCACAAAAAGGTCAAATGTTAGGAAATCACAGCTTTGAACAAGGACTCATTTACAGTGACTGACAGATTCCAAACTTCTGAGAAACACAGTAAATATGGTTTCTTGCCTTAAATTTGATTTAAATTTGTGCAGTCTATGGCGCTGCTGAGCTGCCCTGTCAGTGAACTGAGCCCTCTGGTAGCACTTTGTTTTAACCGTTCCTATTTGATGTTTTAACAGTTAATTAATGAGAGTCTCAACATTAGGCTAATGTTAGTATTCGGGGTTGTTATGGGAGTTTCATTTACAACTGGTATCATCCAGCACTGTGACCTCAAAGCTCTGTAAATGTACACAAAATAGTCGACTGCCTTTGTTTTTTTTTGTTTTTTTTCTTTGAGTAAAACGCTGACCAAAACCTTTAACTATCTTTAACCTCAAATCTGGGAGACAATTTCTATTATTTAAGAAAGAAAACTGTAAAACAGAATCCTCCTTTTCTGTAGAATTCTGTTTAAAATGTGTGTTTTTTTTTTAGGGCATGTGCAGACATAAAGTCACTTGACAAAATCCTATCGCTTCATCTTTCGCTTTAAATTCTTAAAAAAAAATGTAATATATAAATTAGTATGATATTTAAAGACTTTGCCCCTTTGACAAAAGTCAAAATCAGAGAAAACACAGACAGAATCATTGTTTTCATGTAGGAAATTCATAACTTAAGACACCTCCAAATTTAAAGCACTTGCATTGTTGATCAGCCTCAACAATATGACTAAAAAAAAAAAAAGACACAATACACCACTCGCATAATACTTGAAACTGGCATCTGAGATGTCATTTACATATATTAGCATATAAAGTAATTGGCACAGATGCCAAGGAAGCAGCCGCAAACAGATTAATTGTCATCGAGCAGTCGTGGTGACATAGTTAAAAATGAGCTCCTTTTAAGGCACCAATTATCAGAGAATTTCCAAAGTAACCTTTTTTCATCAGCGATTCCCTTCCCCACTGTTGTCGCCTCACACACGCACACACACAGTAGAAGACAGACAAGTAATATGCATAGTATCAGCATCCTAAATGTATAAATATTGTAAATAGCTGTCTGTCGTCTTTCAAGTTGTGTCTTTGAAATCAGGCCACGCTGCATCCCGCTCTGAAAACGAGCACATGTGCCTTTGTTTAGCTCGAGACGAGAACAAACGGCAAATTCTCACACACACTCATTGTGCGAATACGTAATGAATTTTCACAGATAGAAATGAGAATGCCTCTGCTGGGGCTTCCATATGCTGTTTCCTTCTTTTCTTCCTTTTTTTTTTCTGAGCACATTTTAATGCTTTCTGAGCCCTGGTTTAGGCACAGGTATTGTTATGCTCTGTGCATGTGTGTGTATGCATTTGCGTGTCCCGGTGGGGAGTGCACACTTGGAAACCAAATCTGGGACTATTTTTTTTTTGAGGGTTAAGACTTGGTTTTAGGGTTGAGGTTCAGGTTACAATTGGGTTTAGGGTTAGGGTAAGGATTAAGGTTAGGCATTTAGTTGTGATGGTTAAGGTTTGTTTAAGGGGCCAGGGAGTGCATTATGTCAATGAGTGTGTGTGTGAATATTAAAACCGATCTGCCTCTGAACCTGTGCATGTGTATATTTGACAAAGCATCATCTTCTTCCTCGTCTATCACTTTATCTCTTCTCTGGTTAAGATTCGACTCAACATTTACCATAGTGAAATACACTTCCTAAGTAGTCTGACCTTGTTGACCTTTCAGTGTGTGTTTCAGTGTAATGGTCAGTCCTGAGCTCAGCGAACAGATCAGTGCCCCGCCTCTCTCTTCCCTTCTAATAATAATTGGAAAGCGGCTCCATTTGTAAGCTTGTCTTTGGGAATGCTGAGCTAACAAATGAGCTAGTTAAGCCACCTGCACTTCGGAGAGCTTTAAACGCTCGTTCCCAGCAGCCACCGTGCAGCCATCTTAACTAATGTTGAGACGGCAGAGAGAGAGAGAGAGAGAGAGAGAGAGAGAGAGAGAGAGAGAGAGAAAGAGAGGGAGGCTGCGGTGATCCCACATGGAAACATGAAGCGTGAAGGAGGAGGCAGACTTCTCAAATCAGAACATCCCAAATGTGTTGTTGCTGTTGAAATTAGGGTTCGATATCGACCACAGCAGCAGAAAATAAGGCCCGGCATACCTGACATGCTATGTGTATTCTGTTGATTTAAATTTTCTAACAAGCTGAACTAAAAATGAATTCAACTAGAACAGGTTTTGATTTGATTTGCCACCGTAAAGACATAATCTATGACAGAGATACTGAAACGTATGAAAGTCTCAGTACTTACTGCTCTTCTACAGCTGTGATCTTATTGTGTTTATCTCTTCCTCTGTGCCATAGAGATCCATTGTTTCCAAAAACTATTAAAAACTCATCAGTGAGCCACACTGTTACACTGGGTGACATGTTACACCATCCTGCTGCCCCAAAGATTCACTAGAGCACCAAATAATCCACCACTGAAGATACTTCCCAACAAATGCCTCTTGTTTGAGTAATACATGATAAAAAACTACAGTGACCAGCAGGAAATTTACTCAGCCTTTAAAAAAACACACACACTCACACACACACACAAAAAAAAATATGTAAGAGGAGAATATATAAAGTATTAGTGAGGTTGTCAGTAATGTTGTAAAACAGGCATGTAGAGACAGAGATGCAGATCTTCTATCTATTCAATCACTGATAGACCTCAGCTTTATATGATCCGAAAATTATAGATTAGATCTTTAATGCCAGTTTGAAAAAACTATGATTTTTTTTTTTTTTTTTTTTTAATTTCCTGGGCAGCAAAGTGGTCACACTTTTAGACAACATTTTTAGCACTTCAGTATTGGCCTTCAAAGATATCTATCAGACCTGGTTGGATTATAATAGAAAACACACACATATACAAACACACACACACACATACCAACCAGTCAGATGGAGGCCTTGACACACGTTAGAATTTGGACATGGCAGAAAATGGAGGAGAATGTGAAGAAAGAAGTAATTGTGTGGTGACAAAAAAAGAGTTCCCATGGCACCGAGTCAGGAAAGAGTTTGGATTTTCAACACTGATGGGAGGTGTGTGTGTGTGTGTGTATGTGTGTGTGTGTGATTCTGTACTGCTGTTGCAGAGGCAGACACTGAAATTGTTCAAACTTACAGTGTGTTTTTGTGCATGCACGCTCCAGGACCTTTGCATTTCTACACAAATGTGATTTATATGTACATATGTGTGCATTTGCTCTCTGTGTGTGTGTGTGTGTGTGTGTGTGTGTGTGTGTGTGTGTGCTCCCATGTGTGTTTATATTTCTTAATGACTTTCTAATTCAGGGCCAGCAGGAACCTGCCTTTATCTCTATTAGTTTAGTAGCCTGGCAAACAAAGAGAGTCTGTGGCTGTGGCACCGAGCCAGAGGAAGACTCAGCCGTAAAAGCACTTGTCCATCTGCGTCTCCTCCTCCTCCTCCTCCTCCTCCTTCTTCTCCCCCACTCTTATTCCTCCTCTCTGGGTGTGAAACGCTCTCCTCCTCTCTGTCTTGTTTCCAGGCTCAGGAGTCCGCTTACTCAATCTAGAGGTATTGATTGTTCCAGTCACTGATCAAGTGCAAAAAAAATATGTAGTGTGGATTGGGGGAAGGAGTGTGTGTGTGTGTTTGTGAAATCAGTAAATTAGTTTTGCTTTGCTGAAAGCCTGGCACCTCTGTTCCATGTATTTTATTAAGGCATGACATTCCCATGAGATGTGTGGTGATTTTACACATCAAAATGTACAAGAAGGAATCAAATACAAAAATGTTATTGATAGCAAATCAAAATTAAAGCTGCGAGCAGCGTTGAACGGGCCCTCGCACCCGGCGCCCGTCGGGGGAGCGGCGACCGCGGGACCCCGGCAACCGCGGGGTCAACGCAGGTCGCAGGGCACACGCTGGCGTAACAGTTCACACTTCCGAGATGTAAAAATTTAAAATAAAAGCTTTTATGCTAATTATTTTCTGTCATAATATTTTTCAGAGCTCATCATCTGTGACAGCTCTTGGCTCTCCTGACTGTAACCTCCCTGTGGCAGCTTCTCACAGACTCAATTAACTCCTCTTCCCCTCCCCCCTCAAACACAAACACAAACACACCCACACAAACACAGAGAGAGATACCCCCTCCCAAAAGGAGATAAAACTCAGTTTTAACTTGACTTTACAAGCTTTGAGCTTTGAGCAAAAGCATTTTTTTAAGTTCTGTTATTGGGTGCATATATAAATCATTTATGCTTAAACAAGGCTTATAATGAACTTATTTGAATAGTGAATTTCTCATCTGCCTAAAGTCAGGGCGAAGCCACTAACCAGCTGTAGGGATGGGTATCATTAGGATTTTATCTTTATCCATACAGACCCCTATCAGTCCAGCTCAGACTGTTACTGGTTTAAGAGAGTGAAGTTTATAGCAATTTGCAAAATTTGGAGATTAGTGACAAACTAACCAGTTAGACTACATACAGACAAGCTTTCATTTTAGCTGTTAGTAACAGTTTGCCATGAGCTTAACCAGCGTGCTGTGCTTCCTGTTAAACATGTCATGAGACTGTGGACAACGCTGAAAATATTACTTTACTAACTACTGGCTGAACAGGCGCTTTGACAAAGAAAAGGTAAAGGCCAGCAGCTTTTACTTTTCAATGCACTTGTCGTCAACTTGAGTGGCTTATATTCAGCTGGTTCACCTCGACGCCGGTGGATGTAGACATGCACTTTTCCTGTTGCCGTACACTGAGTAACACGAAAAAATCAGCTGACCCCTTGTGAAATTTCCTAACTGATCAAAACCAAACTGTAAAGACAGCATCAATCCACGCTCAGCTTTGGTCAAGGGGAGACATATGGTAAGATTACATGAATTCATGTAATCTTCTTTGAGGCTACAATTTCAGACTTAACTTAGTCATTCACTAGTGTCTTGGCAGCGTTTATGGGGTTTTTAGACAGGTCTCTCACTGGTTTTCTTTCCAGGGTCATTGAAATCTTTGGCTTCCTACCTCTGCCAGGCTTGTTCTGCACAGTGTGGCTCTCCTTGAATTTCTCGGTGACGCTTCTCATTTGAGTTCTTGACGCTTGGAAATGCTGTGATAACTTTGTATATCCTTCTCCTGCTTCCTGAGCATCGACAATTCTTTTCTTCAAGTCTACAGTGATTTCCTTAGTTTTTGGCATGATGCTTTCTCAAGTGACAGCTCAAATCTTAACTGAAGTTTTTATCCCGCGTGTAAAGCAGCTCTTGGCTCTCCTGACTGTAACCTCTCTGTGGCAGCTTCTCACAGACTCAATCAACTCCTCTTCCCCTCCCCCCTCAAACACAAACACAAACACACACACACACACACACACACACACACAGAGACCCCCTTCCAAAAACCCATCAAAGAGTAATACAATGGCTCCATCTGTAGGATAAAGTAGAGAGTCGCAACAGGAAGTTACCCCAAAATCTGAGGTTTCAAACAGGAAGTTGGGTTTCCGAACTTTGACGGGCCAGAACCGGCACACGCTTCGACCAAAACTCACAATTTTCGGAGGACTTCTTCCAAAAATTGTCAAGGAGGGGCTGACAACATTTGAAGTGAATCTGGTCACCCGTCTAGAAACTGGACATCACACTATAAAATATGTCATTTCCTGCTATAAATAGGTGGCGCTACAACAATTGTATGAATATTGACATATGGATGTGTGCAGATAGGTACCATTAACAATCCTGTAAAGTTTGATGCAGTTTGGACAAAGTATGGCCGAAATATAGCAAAAATAAAGCAACTTCCTGTTTCGTGGCGAGTAATCGAACTTTGAGGGGCCATAACTTCCACGCCCTTCAATGAAAAGTCCAAAACTTTTGCAATTTAACTTCGTCTATGTCTTAAGAACAAATTATCAAATTTTGAAGTCAATCGGATAATGCGTCTAGGACTAGTTCGCGTTCAAGCGACCCCTGGAAAAGGCCAAAAACACACTATTTTTTCACCTTCCGGTCAAAATAAAAATACTTTCTGTTGGGTTTAGGATATGGCTCCAAGAGACTTTTTGGTGCATCATGGGATGTTACATATGTGTGCAGATTTTCAGATTTTTAGGCACAACGGGCTTGAGGGGCTGTTCGTTTAAAAATGTAGGTGGCGCTACCGAGGCCATTTTGCCACGCCCATGCTCAAGACCCTTAAATTCTTAAATTTTTCGCCGTGCCTGACGCGTCTGCAAATTTTCAGGAGTTTTGACGCATGTTAAGGCCCTCAAGAAGGCGATCAAAGAGGCGGAAAAAGAAGAAAAAAAATAATAATAATAATAATAATAATAAACCGAACGAAAACAAGAGGGTCCTTGCAACTCGTTGCATGGCCCCGTTGGGCCCACGCAACTCGTTGCTCGGGCCCTAAAAATGGGCAAAAATAAGAGCGGATGGAACCTCCTGCACATAAGTGTGAAATGCATATAGCTCAAAACACTGAGACTGTAAGACTGTAGGCCAAATGAGTTCTATAGCATTCAGTAATAAGACTCAGTTGTCCTTTGTAAACACAAAAAGTATAGGTTTTTTTTTTTTTTTTAAGAAAAATATCCATAGCGATATTGGGCCCTCAACAGTACCATAATATTTAGATGCCTCTGGGCCGCCTGAATGGTTCAATCTAACCCCAGTGGTGCCCTGTTGATATGGCTACACTTAAGTATATATTTTTTTCGTTTTATGTAAGTGTGAAACTTACTTCTTGACCTTTGATTATAATTTATTTTGAAAAAATGCTTTTTGGCTGTAGTAATTACTGACAACCCTCTTTCCTCTGATTTACTCGGCTCCAGTTTCCACTGAGGTGCTGCTGCAGTAACACAGGAATACTGAACAGCAGCTCCTAATTTTTCCCTTTTGGACTCTGTTATGAAAACAAGGCCTTTAATCGCTGAAATTCCTCAGTAAGACCTGCCAGAGAACATATGTACATGCTGAGGTTATATAAGACTCATAAAACAAAGTTACCTCATAACTGAACTGTAAGCAGTGCAGTATGTGCTGTTTTGGCCCAAAACATGACTGAACAGAATTATAAAGGAATCTAGTCAATGAGGTTGAATTAATTAATCCTCAATGACTCATCAATTTGATAAAGTTTAAAATTAAATTTGTTTATTTAATACATGTTATGCAGTAGCCTAGAGAGTAAAAAATATTAATGAAAATAAAAAGGTGGTGTCTGGCTGGACCTCTGCTCTAGGAAGAGGTGAAGTCTCTAATTTACACTGACATATGCATATCTGAATTTCAAACATATGTACACATTAGTTAAGGGGTGATTTTACTTGATTGTCATTATTCCAAATAGACCCATGTTTGGCCCAGCACACACACCGTCTGTTTGCTGGTGCGTCACCCAGTGCACAGTGTGGCTCACTGATGTGTTTTTAATAGTTTTGGACAATAACAACGACACTGGAGATCTATGTAGCACAGAGGAATGAGATATCTCAGAGTTTGATTCAAACACAATTCTTGTCAGTGGGAGGCATTCACTGTTGTTTTTGTCTCTTCACTAAATGTGTTGACAGCAAGAAATGAGACTAACAACATCAGGCATATACACCAATCAGCCACAACATAATGACCACTGGTGGATGAAGTGAATAACATCGACCATCTCATTATAACACAATGTTCTGCTGGGGAACCTTTGTTCCTGACATTCATTTGGATGTTACTTTGTCACTTATCACCTGCCTAAATATCAGCACAAACCAAGCACAGACTACTTCCAATGGCAACAACACTCCCCAATGTCAGGGGCCTCCCCCAGCAGGAAAATGTTCCCACCACACCACAAAAAGTGCTCAGAAATGTCTCCAGGACCTGGCCTCCAGGTCAACACCTTGGGCTCTTTGTCATGTTAGTTGTGGTGTGGTGGGAGCATTATCCTGCTGGGGGAGGCCCCTGACATTGGGGAGTGTTGTTGCCATTGGAAGTAGTCTGTGCTTGGTTTGTGCTGATATTTAGGTGGGTGGTAAGTGACAAAGTAATGTCCAAATGAATGTCAGGAACAAAGGTTCCTCAGCAGAACATTGTGTTATAACGAGATAATTGATTGACTGTTATTCACTTTATCCACCAGTGGTCATTATGTTATGGCAGCTACTGGTCACACCAGACCAGGTAAAGTTGTATCAGCAGAGAATTTGATGGTACTGAATTAAGAATTATACATTTACAGCCACAAAAAAAAACTGGACAGTGCCACACACTGTGAACACAACATCATCAAACAGACAAAGAACTATTTTTAGAGTCATGCTGGTCAGACTTTCCTAAATGCTCCACTCTGTTCACTGTGAAACAACGCTCATGAAAGCAGAGACAGAGAACCAGAACAGCAAGGTCAGGTCCTGAGATGATAGAAAAGGTGCAACAAAGCCCTGCAGAGCTGAGAAGGACGACAGAGTTGGATGATTTTCTGTGGGTTTGTCACGACTGACAGGTTACACTTTACATACAGTCACTATAGGTGTAAAAACATGAATTAGTGTAGATTTGACTCGCTAACAGTTTTTAAAAGCTAAAAGTTTTGCCACTAGCACTGCCATGATCTCTGACCCCCCCCACCACCAATAATCCAGACAGAATATAGACTGTATACACACGCGCACACACACACACACACACACTCTTCCACCAGCAGAAGGTTGCTTTGCTGTTCTCCACATCCAGCCCCCCCCCCCCCCCCCCCACATCCTCCTCCTCCTCTACTACCTCACCTACCCCCGGTGTTGGCAAAGGCATCTGGGTGTGTGTGTGCATGCGTGTGTGTGTGTGTCAGGCAGGCTGCTGCGTGGTGAGCATGCCCTCTGTCATTCATGCAGAGCAGCCCTGTCCAACTGTCACTTCCTGACAGGCCGATAATCAATCTCTTTATTAACTGCTCTGCTGCAGACCACCGCCACTGAGGGGAGGAGGCAGGGGAGGGGGAGGTGAAGAGAGAGGAGGGAGGGGAGAGGGGGAGGTGAAGAGAAGGGAGGGAGGAAGGGGACAAGAGAGGAGCAGGACTCGTGCTGCAGCTTGGAAGGAAACTGATCACATTTTTAAGACAGTTAGAGTGGTTTAAAAGGCTCTTATTTTGAAAGGCTATGTCACACTTAATGACACAAAAAATCTTTGAAAGAAAACTTACTGTTATCAAGGAAAGTGAAATATTCTTACCTTAGAAAGTTGTTATGGCAAATATGTTTGCTAACAGTAACCTTTCACACATCCACAAACATCATCTTTTTATGTGGTGTGTGCACCACGTCAATGTGAGTCCAACATTCACTCTGTTGGCTCTGGTTGTTTTGGTCTCTGCAGAGAAATATCTGACTTTTTAGCTGCTATAGAGAATGTTCTACTGTCTTGATGCTGGACAGGTAGAGCACAGCTTCTCTGTGACCAGACTGAATTGTCATTTCATCGTTCAGTCTGATATTGTGTTCACGTTAGCCTGTTTCTGCTCGGTATGAGGAAAGTGATTTGTTCCACTGAGATCATTTGCAGTCCTACTTGTTGCTGATAGGAGAACATTTTTCTCAATATTCAAAGAAGTACGCTAATTTAAGAGTTATGATTTCCTGAAGACTTGAAGTGGTACAACAACCTATACAGCTACACTGACTTCATCCACAGTTGTTGCTGTTGTTGTGGCCTTATTTCTGGCTGTTGAACGTGAATTTGATGTCCACATTCTTAATCCAGCTGTCAAAGCTCTGACTGGCGTCAACATGTTGGGCTAAACCGACCAAAAGGTCCACAGACGTGCAGAGCCGGGTGATGATTCCCTGTGGATTTGTCACTAAAGATGAGCCCTTTCACCCAAAACAATCATTTGATCCATTGCTGATGTAGACAATATTTACTGGTGCAGCTTTACAGAGAAATATACGTCAGCGTGTTTGATTCAACAATGGTAACCCTTGTTTATCACACCGCAGGTCCACTCAGGCTTCTTTCCTTTTGATAAGCCAACACATGGATCTTTTTCAAATGTGCTCACTTTGCCGACATAATCTATTTCCATGTGTTTAAAAAGACAAAGCATGAAAGAGGAGTTACAGAGCGTGTCTCAAACTGCCGTCCAGACCTGCTGCTGCTGTTGGTTTTTGGGACGCTGGGCTTTCCTGACAGCATCACACCCGTCGTCACAGCGATAATTTATGAGGCGGGAAAGTGTATCAGTGATTCTGGTGGCCAGCAGCCAGCCAGGAGTCAGAACACTGCCTGTCTGCTGCTCTTTCCTTTTCTTCTCCATCCTTTGATTTGTTTCTTTTTTCCAGTTTCCTCGGAGTCACTTTTCCAATGAAATGAGCAGACAGGAGGCTGAGGGAAACAGAGTGCAATAAAAATATATTACAACATTTAATCACAGAAGGAATTCCTGGAGTGAATAAGCATCACTGATGGATGAGATCTAAGGTGTGAGAAAATCAGTGGGGAGATTTTTCACCCTGGTAACAGCTGCGCCAAAGGACGTCAGTGTGTCCGACCACCCAACGCTTTCGTCCAGAGCAGGCAACTTTGTTTCTGATCATCTTTTTATGTCTGACACGTCTCAGGAAGACTTCAGGACTCCATCATTACCAAAATCTGATGCGGTGACTGTCTCGCAAGGAAAAACTAAAGTGTAGTCTGATACTGTTGTTACCATTGCAACACTCTACATCAGTTACAGATGTCAAATACATGAGTGGCTGCTCTGCAGGTTTCTTGGCATGATGCTAATCCTGAATGTTTGTTGAAGACTTTAATGGTTGTATTCTTGTGTGTGATCAACAGGATGAGTTTCTGATGGAGACTCAGACAAGGCTTCAGTCAGAGATCACCCAGTGTTGCCTCACCAATGCCAGGCTCTCTGGCCTCGCCGTGGATACCTCTGAGATGTTATCTGCTGCAGGCGACAGACCGGCTGATAGCGTGACTACAGCCTGAGATCGTACACACACAGATGCTCACACGGCACACAGAGGAGGGAAAATGGCAAACTTTGTACAGATCACCTCAGAAACCACTCATGGGTTCAGACACACAGGCGGCATGTCCCAGTGTCCCCAACCCAAACAGCTGACTAGCAGATATATGTGAATAATAATTCTTTTGCAAATAATGATAACCATAAAACTCCAAATCCGGGTAATAAAGGCGGAGTAGAGCTCCCTAATGAAACGCAAGCCTCCCTGCTGCTTCACACCTAATGTTCCCGCCATGCCGCTCGCCACTTTCCATAAAGCAATTTTGCAAGCCCTCTTCAAACATGAATCACCTAGAAATGAAGAACCCCCCAACCCCCACCCCAACCCCACACCGTCCCCACCCCTTCCTACAACACTCATACCAGAGCTCTGTGTGTGTGTGTGTGTGTATGTGTGTGTGTGATGTAGCATCAACTGGGCTAAGTTTCATCTGCATTAATCAGCTGAGAAGCACAAACAGACGTTCATCAGCGATACGATGTGAAACAACGGAGTAAAGTGCACAGAGCTGCAGTGAACAGAGGGGTGGAGGTGTCATGGTTGTACAAACTCGTTCAAAAGCAGAAAAACTGACCTACACACACACACAGTGTACTTTTATGAACAGTAAAAATGTTGTCAGTTATTTTCTGTGTTTTTCAGTGGTTAACATTCTCTATCTGGTAAAAGAAGACTCAGAAAAGTCTATTTTTGATTTTCCTCACAACAACCCCACTAAACGGTGTTATGCTGCTATGAAGAAGACTACTGATTGTATATGCATATGTAACATATATTTTATAGCACTCCAAATGGCTTCAGGTTTTAAGCTTAATTACATTCCCCCAAAACACATTTTTGAATAGTACCTGGTTTGAAACAACGTGGGCATGTTTAAGTTTTAATAAGGTGACGTCTGTGGTGGTGTGAATATTGTAAAAATGCGTTTAGCTTTGGCTGAGGTGTAAAAGTTGGCATGTCAATAACAAAGTTGGTGTGTCAATACAAAGAATATATGTTAGTCTTTTTTTTTTTTAGATAAATGATGATTTTCCTCCAGCAGTGTAAAGGCAGTGTCTGCGTATATGTTTCACCAGAAAGACAGAAAACTAAAGTTGACTCTCTATGGACTGTGGAAACATAGTCAGGTATATCCATGTTAGGCAGGCAGTAGCAATGAAAAAAAAAAAAGTTGAAAAGTTAAATGTCAAGTGTATTGTTAGTAAATTGTTATATTATTATTTTTCTCATGATGTTATGATTGTTCTCTGGGAATAATGTAACTTTTTCTTGTAAAATTATTCTCTAATAAAATGATTTTTTTTCATAGGAAAAATGTACGTCTAATTACTTTTTCCTTGACGACTTTTTCCAGCCAGTGCTATGGCATAGCTATACTGGCAATAACTTGAGTGAGTCTGCAGTGACATGTACTGTAAGTTAGTTGTACCTGTACCTCTGTGGATCTAACTTTCTGCCATGGTCTGAAAGCTACAGGGCATCAAACTAAGTTGTGTGCAGTGAAAGCAGCCCTGCAGTATGTGCTGTGATCTGCTGTGAATATCAGTTTCATCAATCTCATGACTAACACATCCACAAACAGCCAGCACCACCTCCCCTCCACCAACACATCACCAGTGAAAGATCCAGTGATTGACAGATGAGATCAGACAAGTGGATTTAGCAGGGGAGATCTCTGCTTCCCTCGGTGGGATCTGAGATTCACACTCAGTGCACCCAGACATACAACCTCCCACTCACCCACACATGTACACTCATGCACACGGACTCACACACATACACTATCTTCCCAGATGACTCTCTGCTTTCCCCAAGCCAGAGTGGGAGGTGTGTATGATTTTATGTGTGTATGTGTGTGTGTGGAAGCAGACTGGCAGCAGCATGTGGCCACCAACAAGACTCGACCTCCTCAACCCCCCCCACCCCCCACCCCCAGCTTCACCTGATGTTTCAGGCTCCTTGTCTTCATCCTCTCAGCCTCCTTCATCATAACCCATGTGGGCATGGCGGCCTCCCAACCTCCTTCTTATCCAGCCAAAGTGGCCCCAGAACAGGTTTCAAGGCCAAACCTGAGTCCAATCATTGCTCCCAAGCCTTCCCCAGCCACCCCACCCCCCTTCTACCCTCCACTCCCCAACCCCACCCCCAAAGCCTGGGTGATCTGAACCAAATCCAGTCCTGATGGCAGAGGCAGAGGAGGCAGATGCCTGGGCAGTGGGAGTAGGGCAGCGTCCATGGAAGGACTGAGGCTACTTTGTCATAGTTAGGAAGGAGTGAGGGCAAGGCATGAATATCATCATGTACACACACACACACACACACAATGTAGAATAAAACAACCTGCACTTGAGAAAGAACTTCAACATTTGCTGATTTATTGTAAATAGCGCTTAATGAGATAAGTCATTTCTTGCTTTGTTTTTTAAGCTTCTATCCTTTTTGATTACATGACTGACAGCTATATTGCAGTCAGAGGTGTGTTCTGTGTATGTTACTCTGTGTACATTGAAATTACAACAAATGACATGGCTACAGAGGGAAATCACTGCATTAACTGAAGACTTTTTAGGTAAAAATATTAAGTTTCCATGGAGTATTTAGAAAATGTGAGTTTGTTGCATGCTTTTAGTGAGATGTGAAGAGAGGTCAAATAAAACAGTTCACTGTTGCCTTGTGTGTTTTATGAAAATAAAACATTCCAAAATAAGATGTGTGGATCCAAATGGGAATCATTGTCAGCAAAAGGCTGATCAAACATAGAGTGGCAAAGATTAAAGTAGTGTATAGAAGAAACAACATGTAGCTATTCTTAGAGCCTGGATGGCCTAAAAGTCATGTTTTCTGGTAAAGGTGGTGTTTTGATATATCATACATGTATGATGTATTGATGGTGGCACATTCTCTAATGACTATGATTACTATGACACAGCAAATTTATTGGAAAAACCATTTTTTGATGACGATGATGAAAAAAAAGATTTGGCTTGAGGCCAAACTTACTTGCCGACCCCTGGGTCACATGTTAGCATGCTAGCATCCAGTAATTAGCCCTAAACACAAAGTAAAGCTGAGGCCGATGGGAATGTCATTACTTATCAAGATATTTGTTCATAAGGCAAAGTTCAGAACAATTAAAAAACATTAAAATCTGACCTGATGATGGTGCTTAAAGTTGTTACCATTCATCCTGTGGAGAACATGTTCCCCCACATATGCAATGTTGTGCCAGTCCATCCAGTATTAGTTACTAGAATCCAAGAAAGAACAGAATGGATTTGGAGTAGAACCGACAAGTTGACAAAATAATCTATAGGATCAAGTTGAAGATGTAATGCTTCAGATTTTATTCAAAAATGTTTGCCTTAAAAACAGACTCCGCTGTTGAAGTATGCACACAGTATGTTGTCTCCTCTTTTGTCCCTCTGGGGGATGATAAGGTGAAGTTTTCCTGAGCAGTGATGTAAAGAGTGCTGGTTGTGATCACTCATCACAGTCTGACATTATGGCTGAGCAATTAGGCAGGACAGTTGTGTACTTTACTAATGAACAATGGTTGAACGAAGCCTCCCCCAATGCTCCCATCCATCACCTCCAAACATCCCCAACTTTTCCAAGCTCTCACACAAATACACACATTCGCACACACCGCTGGCTCCTTAAAACATGAGCATCCACCTCTCTCTCTCTCTCACACACACACACACACACACGTATCCTGCTGTTGCTGGGCTGTTGGAGGTGTTTCCACCGGTTTGATGAGTTTCTGGCCGACGCTCTCAGCCTCCCTGCTGAATGTGTGGCTGCCTCTCCTCTTCTTCCTCCTCATCATCTTTCCCTCTTGTCAACACAATCCCTCCATCCATCCGTCCTGAGGCCCAGGCCCGGCGGGGGCCAATCCGCCCCTTGCAGCGTCCTCTGGGTGCTCTCTGCATCTCCTCTGGTCCCCCTGCCACTGCACACACAGACATTTGTCTTTGGACACCAGTGAGGACCTTTGATTTATTACATTAGTTCTGTAAAACTCACAGCTCAGTCCTTGGTTCTAGATTTATTAACAACTTTACACTTACTACTCACAAAATAACAACATAACCTAATCCCAAACCTTTTGTGAAGGTGACAACAATGCCATTCACTGAGTAATGCTAAGCTAATGTTACATGGACTGAAAACTCAGTCATCACCAAAGCTTTCCTATGGTTAATAATATTCTGCAGCAAAGACAATACTTGTGCATCTATGTGGCTTTGTTTAAATGCCTTAATTTATATGTAGCTGGCTAGTGGGAGCTCAAAGATGATCGAAGACCACAACTTTCATTTACACTCATGGTGCATTTTCAGTGTGGTTTCAGTAGAACTTTTCCACACTGAATTCCTGATGGAAAATTTCATGATACAATAGCTTTTCACCTGTCAGAGTGGAAGTCATCTTGAAACTCCAGGTTAACCTTCAGTCTAGACACAGGCATCGATCAGCCGAACACCCATCCCATCCTCACAGCCGAAAATTTAAAAGGCATTCTTCTTAAATATTGAGATCTACTTCTCGGAGCAATTACAGACGCAGTGTGAAGAATCTCTTTCATTCATGGAGAGAACACCGTAGAATAGTTGTTCTCTGAAAGGACTTTCAGAGTGCCTTGTTTTATGTAACATCAGGCAAACAAAAGAACATCAGTTGCAGACTCATAACAAGGTTAATTCAATCAGTCATACATTTAAATGTTCATCAGGTCTTCTTCGGTACAATGGCACTTTAATGTTAACTCTTAGTTGACTGTCAGCTGGCTCTCATCTGACTTCATAACTTAAACACAGAAAGTTACACAGGAATAATCAAATCATGCTGATTACTCAGTCTAACATGTTAATTTCCCACACACCATGTCTGTGTAGGTTCTCAGTCATCCAGATCATGGTAGTCTAAAGTGCTAGAGTCAAAGGCAACATGACATCTTTTAGGTTCTTCGAAGATGTTTCACCTCTCATCTGAAAGGCTTCCTCGGTTCTAAAAGATGATGGGGAGTCCCAGGTATTTAACCTTCCAATAATCCAATAGAGCACCTTTGGGATGTGGTGCAACGGGACATTCACATCAGGAATGTGCAGCCAACAAGTCTGCAGCAACTGCATGATGCTATCATGTTAATATGACCAAAATCTCTGAGGAATGTTTTCAGCACATTGTTTAATCTATGCCACAAAGAATAGAGGCAGTTCTGAAGGTAAAAGTGGGTCCAACCCAGTACTAGCAAGTTGTACCTAATAAAGTGTCTGATGAGTGTACAGCTCTGCTGGGTAATGCCTAGAAAATTTCAGGTTTGCTGTGTATGTGTGAAAGCAGCTATAGTTCATCTTTTGTCCTGATGATTCAACCAGGAGAGTTTTATGACCATCCAAAACTTGAAGGGAGAGAACTGCCAACTGTCTATTCAGGAATCCACCAGAACGTCTGGAGCTTCGGAGATCTATGACCACCAGCAATAACTCACCCCAGTTAACAGCTCTGTTGTGACTGCCTTTCTATACCAGATGCATTTCAGCTGTGTTTTTCAGTCTGCTGTCTGATGCATGTCTGGCAGAAGAGATACACTTTAGTATCGATTAGTGAAAATGTTGACACTGACCACATAATCAAGAAAACTTTACACTTTACTGTGACCAGTAAATACTGTAAATTAGTAAGTAACCCCATTCATTGTGTATTTGAATGTGAATGTGGTAAAAAACAAAGACAACAATTTCATCATAACAATTTGCTTACTTAAAATATGCAATGTCTTGTACTTAACACTGAAATTTGGCCTGGGGATGGCATGACAGGAAACTTCACTTAGTTGATGGTTATATAATCTGATGGGAATGTCATTGGTTTTAACAGGTATTTGGTAATAAAGTATTGGACAGTTTTAACCTGATGATTTATTAATACTGTACTGTATATACATCATAGATAAATGTAGAGATGACTGACTGGTTGCTGCAGACATTCACCTTTGATAAAAGCCAAGAAGTTTCTGGTACTCATTAGTGGAGAAGAGGAAGCAGACTGCTCCTCTTCCTCTCTCAGCTTGGCCTGCTTGTTGGAATGACATATGCCCATTCATTAGGGGGGAAATGGGAGGGGTGGGGGTGGGGGGTTTGTGGCTGTGCCAACTTTTTCGAAACAGACGACCAGCGAGTTAAGGCTCCACGTATACTCCCAATGAAATCCAAATTTGGCTCATTCACAAAGGCTGTCGAACTGCCGCTGAATGTGTGAGCAAATGTCAGACTCCAGGTCTGTTAGTTTAACAATGAAGTTTAGAGGTCAGGAAGACAAGTGACAGAGATGGAGGAAGTGATACAGCTAGAAATATGATACTAATTTGTCATGTATGTGATTATGTGTTAAAAGTATTTAAGGGTATATTGCTGAATGTATGTGAAGGTGTGTTTATGTTCTTGCCAGACCCAGACTATGAGAGGCCCCAAAAGCCCCAGTTTGACAATGTGTACTCACCAAAATTAACACAAAGCTATTTTTATCAGACCTAATGTTACCAATTTAAAGTAGTCTGTAGACATACTGGTGGTGTCAGAATTTGACTGTTAAATGTCAGAGTTACAGAGTTTACGTATAAATGCCAGGTAAATGTCTTTGTATTTCATAGTATACCAGAGTTTTGAATCTAGTGTCTGTGGTGACATTCCAGCACTGGTGCACCAATAGCAATGTGTTTTATGTCAACCAACAATGACTGGTTTGCTAGAGCTGAAGAGGGGAGCAACCGTAGAGATGGACATGGCTACAGCCACTAGGAGTATGGCGGAAGGTACGGTGGGAAAAAAACCTAGGAAGCATCCAAGCAAAGTTTCGGATGCTCCAGATAAAACAGAAACCAATGTAGGATTACTCTCTTTAAGAAAAGTGATCAAAGGTGAGGACAAACACGGATTACCACAGGTGTGGCTTTTCCCCAGTGGAGAGTGTTTGAAAGAAGAGAAGGGACATGCATGCAAGTATTCTAAAGACAACAGGGCAGGTTAGTTATTGTAGTTTGGCTGCTGATTGGACCACTAACCAGCATAGTCAGCAATTGAAGCTGCAGCAGTGGCTGTGACACACAGCTCACAGAGGCAGCTAAGATGCTTAAGGTAATAACTCAGTCAAATCCAAACATACAGACATGATATACATATTTTTAGATTCATTGTGACTTACACTTCCCGAGGATATCATTATCTCTGATGTCCATCCAGAATAAATGTTTGTTAATCCTCTTAGAAATCATAGAAAAAAAGACCTTATGACTGCAGAACTTGCCTGGGAATCATCATGTTTTTAAGTTTTCTTCAGTATCTCAGTAATCCAGTGATAGTTGTCTGTACATCCATGGGTACACTGCACACACAAACTGCTAACTGCTAATTCAGCATAGTTTTAATCATAATAAAATGTACAAAAAAACTCTGCATGGATGGATGCTTTGGCATTTTGGACTTTCTCCAGCTCTGTATTGTAGCAGTAGTCTGTTTTCAGGTAAAGGCTCTCAAACAACCATACATTCATTTTATCCTAATCACCATCCTTTTCCTCTCTTCAGGCGTCTGCCTAAAGAAAAGCAAAACACTGCTGCTGCTAACCTTGACACCTGCCATGGCTCTGTGCAGCCGTTTTGATAAATTTACATTAAAAGAGGTGAGGTGTCTGGCGGTGGAGTCTGCCTTCCACCGCCTTTAATCAATGAAAACGTTTTTGTGGGCCTCTGGAGAGCGAGTAGAACCGAAGATAAATATTGGCAGAAAAGAAAAATGTGTCGTCCTCCCCAATCGAGGGGGACATAATGATATTCAGAAGGAGACCCCCTGCTGAGACGCGAGGCAAACTGTTCCTTAGCAACAAAACACATTTTCCCTTTCCGAGTGCTCAGAACAAGGCTGGTGGCAGGGTGTTTGTGGGGTGGGGGGTATTGGGGGTGAATGGAGGGGTGGGCTGGGGGGGGGGCTTTACCACTTAAACCAGCAGTTTGATGTCTGTCATTCAGTCTTGTCTATTTGGGTATGACATTGTAGTTTTAAGTCTGTCTGTAGGTGTATTTGTGTGTGTGTGTCTGTCATCCAGGTTGTGAATGTTTGTCAGTTCTGAATGTGTGAGCATGCATGTATCTGCTTGATTCGTATGTGTGTGTGTGTGTGTGTCATCCCTCCATGGATTAAGGAGTGTTAGGGAACAGTGACCAGCATCAGTGAAAGTGGATTCAGTCCAGATGCTGCTGCACACTAAGACATACATGGCTTATGGCAGCTGATGGCTTGTATTATTTAGGGATGGAGGAACATATCATCTGCCGAATGTTAAAGGTTCTAACTGCCATGTGATATCACATTATCTTTTCTTCATGTCAATAAACAACAATCAAAAAATGCTAAGTAATTACTGAGTTAAGGAGGTTAAGGAGTACAGAAATAAGAAAGGTTGAGTGAGTATATTTATATGTATATGTATTTTAAGCAGCCTTTTCTGAGAGTGCAAAGCAAAGAGACGGATATACTTGAAAAAGTAATGGAAATGCATGATGTGCTGTTTCATACTACCATGGGTGCCTGCATAGGTGGGTATTTTCATCTTTGTTTTTCCTTTCTTTTTAACTCTATTCAAACAACAAGGGACACAGCACTGCGACAGGAGAGCCTTGGTGAAGTTGGACCCGGAAATAGTATTTTTGGTGTTGTGATGTCAGACTTAACATGGAACAACTGTTTTTACGGGGCAATACCCTCTCATGACCAACATGTGGAAAGTTGGCAGGGCGCCCCTCACGCATAAAGCTTATCTTTCAAACTTTGCACACAGGTTACAAAGGAATGAATAAGGAACTTTAAGCTGTTATCAAGGAAAAGGAAATGTTAATGTGTTCTGCTACTCTGTCACCAATTGATATAACTCAGTGCTGGAGTCAGTTAATGACAGCTTTTACACTTTAATGCTCAGTGTCTGGCAGAATGTGAAGTCCTCAGGGTTTTCATTTTATGTTTTTATATAGTAGTGTATGGTAGAAGTACTGGGTTGTCATCATTCTCAGCAAATTCAGAGTGGATGGTACATGTTGTAAATCCTAAATTGTACATTTCATAAAAATAAATAAAAACTGTCCATTTACCATCTGTGCATCCATTTACTGCTCATCTTTTGAAGGTTGTGGGCGACTAGAGCCAATCCCTGTTGACACTGGGCAAAAGGCAGGGTACACTCTGGACAGGTCGCCAGTCTATCAGTTCCACCATTTACCATCTCAAGAATAAGAACACGGGGACCCCATCATCATCACCTTTTCAGTGAATCACTCGTGATGCTAATATATGATCTAAGACTGACACCTAGTGGTACCTGCCTTTAAAGATAAAATAAATCTGGGAGGCTGTGAGACAATTAATGAGGTTGCACAGAAGAAAAGTTCTGATTTGTGTTCATTTTTTGTCATTTGTCTCTAATCCTTTTTTATAAAATATTGGCTGATTTTACATCTGTGAGCCCGAAACAGTTACTGAAACAGTCATTTAAATGAAACCATGTGTGAAGTTTAAAGGGGAAATGTCTCTTTGGTGGAACTGATTACAACTTACATCCAAAGCATGACATGAGCCCAGAGTTGACACAGGTCTTTGCAAGAGTTTTTGTACTGTATCTGACAATATGTTTTTAATGTAAAAGATATGGGAGATACATGTAGTTGAGTGACAATTACAGTATTTGAATTGTGGTAAAGTAAGTAAGTATCACAAACTGTAAACACTAAAATAAAGTACAAGTACCTCAAAATTGCACTTAAGTGTAGTATTTGAGTAAAAGTACTGAATTTCTTTCTAACACCAATGTGTTGTAAATGATGTAAATGATACCATAACACAAAATGTCCAAATGAAAGGAGTGGTTAGGCTTCCCCCTGCTGGGCATACAGAGCAACACAAGACCATTAACAGGCAAACAATAAGTCATATATAACAAGTCATTATGAAAAATATACCCTAAGTTCTTAATTTAAATTAGTGTCTGCTTGTGTACCAATTCTTGAGTTGGGACAGGATGTAAGATGAAAAAATGTTCTCTGTCTCTACAGGATGGAACAATATGAAGCAATAACATCAGTACAGACTCGTGGCAGTGGCTCAGCATCAAACGTGTGTTTGTCATGGAGTGTTCAGATGTCATCTTACATCTCCAACTTATAGCTCCACAGCCCTATGTTGTTCATACCACACTGCATCTACACAGAGAAGCTTTTTTCAGTGATCGTCAGTATTACATCAATAAGTCAAATGGAATTACACACAACTGTATTGTGCTTTTTATTTTATTAGTATCTCATTAAAAAGTAAGTGAACTGTATAACGTTCACTGGTGGTTGTTTTTCAGTTCTGACTGGTTGCCAAGCTTCAAGAGGGTGTGTGTTCTCTTCACTTAATTTCTTGCAATCAAATGTCACTGCAAGATCTGAAGACTGTTCACTAAGTTAGATAATAAAATGTTTTTTCGTTTCATATTGTCATGATTCAGATCACATGAGACTATCACATGAGAGTATGAGAATACTGTATTTATCATATTTACTTAAATCTGTGTATTTCACCTTCAGGAATCTCTCCATGTTATGTTTGTACCTGGGACTCACAGATGGTGCAGTCAAATTGCAGCAGCTTGCGTCACAATGTTTCTCAAATAAACTCAACTAATTTCCCCATGTGGTGATTAAGTATGTACAATGAAATAATTTGGTGTTCTGTCGCAACCAATTATGTACACTTTGGAGTCGCGAGTGGCAACATGAGAGAGAGACGCAAATTAGCTGCCATTTGTAACATTTATCCTTCCTGGATATCGGAAGCCAAATCAAAGCAATTATGACCCGAGTGTGTCTACTTTGGAGTTTACCAAGTTCATTACGCAAATTAACTTCCTTATTAGCTTTTGGCTTCATGCACGCTTTCATCTGCTTTTTTAGGGTGCTTTTAAATAATAGCGGACGCACAAGAGCTCAAGCAAAGCTGTGTGTAAATACAACAGGGGCTGGGGATTTGGCCACTTACAAATCAGACCTAATCAAAATCCCAGCATGAACTGAGGGACCCTTGGCATGTGATGGCTGAAATACTGTGACAAGTCTCCAGGAGGTTTTCCTCTAATAGAAATGCTGCGTGTAATTGACTCCAGTCTCTAATATACTAAAGAGCACAGGAAAATTAGGAGTTAAAAAAAGATTTTATTTCAATTATTCGTTCTGTATTCGTATGTGTGTGCAACCACAGGAGATGACCTCTACCTTTAGTAGTCAAAGGGGTTGTTCTTGAACAAGTACTCTGCCTGGAACGAGACAAACCAGGATAGTGGAATCAAAATCTAATGAAGTTTAATTCTTAGATTTAGATAATAACCATTGGTGAGTGTAATACCAGGAAATCCACGGGGTCCTGTGGGTGTGCCATGCAGCATTCAATTAGACCTTGGGTTACCGTGGGCATGACTTGCTCCATCAGATAGTTTCTCATGGGGACTGACTGGGCCTCCAGCAGCTCCTCCTCCTGCCGCCTCACCTCCTCCAAACCTTTAGTCTGACACACACAGAATACATCAAACACCATAACATATATATTGAACACAGTTTGACATACTGACATAATAATAATAATTCTGTATTTGCAAATAAGGTGTTTAATAGTTCTGTCCATCATTTTTCTCATGTCTGATAACACTGTGCTTAGCAGTTTAATAGAGATCTGGGTCATCAGTCAAGAGTTCGAGAAACATGAGTGCTCAGACAATGAGGCATGACAGTCATTAACCACTTTATTATGTGGCAAAAACACAAGGAAGCACACCTGAAATGTTGGTTTTACTTCCCTTTGATTTACCACCAGACAAAGCCTCCATAGCTTAGCCTACATCCAAACCCCTGCTCTCCTCTCAGCACTTACCCACTCCTCCCAGCGTGCAGCTCTTTGTCTGGTCTCCTCCTCCTCCTTCTGCTCCTCTTGTGCCCTTTCCTGGGCCTCTTTCCTCATTTTCTCCTCAGTCTTCCTTCTGGCCTCCTCCTCCACCTCCTGGCTGCTGGGGCCATAGTTCCTGGGCTTGCCCACTGTGTCGCAGATCTTTTGCATCAGCAGAAGGCAGTCCGGTTCATCACTGCTGGTGATCTCTGGAGTGCAAGAAAACATTTGCGTTCGGAGCCTGAATGGTCCCAGGAATTTCATTTTTACTGAAACTTGTAAAGACCAAAATTTTGGTCAGAGGAAGTTTGACCTGACAGTAGTGCTACAGTGAAGACTGTGTTAATCACACAAATTGTTTAGAATCTTTTTTGGAGGAGGTCCATCAGTGTTACTTCCAAATTTCATGGAAATCCAGCAAGTAGTTTTTGAGAAACTGTGGTGTCTGTTTTATTCATGAAGTGTTTTGAATTTGTTACAGCTCTGATTCACACCTCATCTCAGCCAACAAATCTCTCCCTATATCATCCAAACACAGTATGTAGGCATGTTTCTGGGATTACCAAGATACAGAGGGGTGATGTCCAGCTCATCAAAGTAGTTGATAACAGTTTCATCTTCTGTGTTTTTTTCTCTGTATCTGGCCAGGCGTTGCAGGAAGTGCTCCTGCTCGTAGCTGTGCTCCTGCACCAGCCTCTCTGGCAGGTTCATCACCCGATCCTTTAGGAAGGCATCTGACGCATCCAGGCACATCACAAACTCTGAGACACACACACACACACACAAGGACACTATTACTACTGCTACACTGGTCACTCACCAATTAATTCAGTAATTCTAAGCATGTCTCTGTAGTTATTGAAAACTTTTTTACAATTTGCTCTTTGTTTCTGGAACATTTCTAGCTTGTCTATATGCATGCTTAAATCTCATGTGGCGTAACATTAAAAAGTGTCTCCCTCCACGTAAAAAAAAATAACAGCATTGTGATGGTAGTGGACTACAGAGAGACCTGGTGTAATCTTCTTGCTATATGAAGAAATCTGGGAGGGTCCATCCTCTGATTCATGTTCTTCACCTAAAAAGGAAAGAAATATATACAGATGTCGATGTATGTACAGTAATCACTTTTATACAGAGTGCAGGTGACACCAGTGCAGTACAGGCTTTATGTTGGTGTCTCACCACTGAAGAGCTCTTTAGCTTGATCATATGTCTTGGGAAAGCCATCTAAAACAAAACCCTGGTTTCTGCATGGGTTAGACATCAGCTTATCCTTTATCACCTTCACCAACAGCTGGTCATCCAAAAGACCTAATGGACAAAAGAGCTCATATGAGATTGTGGCAAATGTCGGGCAACTTGTGAAAGACATGTTTCAAATATTTCCCAGGTCTCGCCTTAGAAATTCCTGCTTGATAGAGGTAGATGTGGTTGACCTGCCTTTTTTCAAATTCCAGAGATCCAGTTTGTGATATTGCAATGCAACCCTGATGACATCACTACTACATCACCGGGTTAAAATGCTAACCGCCAAGAGAGCCACAGAAGATGTAATGCAACTATTCTCTTATATCCATATCTGATGATTACATGATGATCATTCATTTAATCATCAGCCACTATCCCTTGATTATTGCACAAAGCCCTTTGTGTGGACGCACTGATTTATAAATTATCCAAACCTTTAATTTTTTCTGTTGAATAAGAATACTGATGTAAGACTGATGTGAAAGACTGTGTAAACCTATTCTTCAGGATTCAAAGTGACACTAACCTCAAATGAGTCCTACGAGTTTGACTAAACATGCAGACCATACTGCTTGAAACATTTTTTTTTTTTAAAGAATTAACTGATTTTAATAGAAGAATTTAACATGAACTTAGTGGTCCATACCTCCATTCTGCTCCATGCTGTCCTTCAGGCTGTTGAGCTGCTCCTGGGCCTCTGCTGCTGAGTCCTCATTATCTGCCTCTGGATCAGCATTCATCACAGTATCTTCCTAAATATGAGGACAGAAATGACTGGACAGTTTGTAAGGACAGTTAAAAACATCTAGTGCTGCATTATCAATACTTATACAATGACAATGGATCAGACAGATATGCGTGAGAGCTCACTAGCTGTGTGATAGTTTCAGAGATGGTCTCCTTCAGTGTAATGTGATGGAGTTTGTAGTGTTCACAGATCTGTTTTGTCACTGTGCTTTTCCCCACTGCAGGAGGACCCAGGACACACAGACGGATGGGCTGGAGAGAAAACATTACATGGATACTACTACAACTTAACACACAACTTTAAGATATATGGAGAAGTAGTAATATTATTCCTCTTAACAGAAAACTTTAGATGCCCATTTATTTATGATATAAACCCCACCTATTTCTTCAAGCATTTGAGTATTCTTTGGATAAACAGGTTTCTGCCTTTTGATTCAGTACATACCAGCAGTCCTCTGGTCTGCCGGTACTCCTCCACCACCAGCTCTATGTTATCCACCAAACCAGACTCACACAACCAGTTGATAGACAACAGCTCCTTGAGATAGACACCCTCCATGCGAAGGTTGACCATCATGGATTCAATTTCCATGATCTTATAAAAACAAAAATAATAATAATAATTCTTAAATTCTTCTTCTCTTCTGTCTCTTTGATTTAAATCTACCTTTTGGCCACTTGGAGGCAGCATGGAAACAAGTTGTGACCACAGTACTGACCACCTTGACAACTCACCATAAAGCTCCATAAAACTGAGAAGAGCTGCAGATTTAGCTATTCAAATTTATTATATTATATATGATATATATTTCATATTGTCACATTATTCACATTGTCATTTCATATATTCTGCTATGTTACATGTTAAATATTGATTATAGCTGTTTTAACTACTATTAATACTAATTATAGCACTAGCGTACTCTTACTTACTTTTTACTGCTTCTGATATGAGAAGATAGATATCAGTCTCATGGCCCTGTGTCAAGTATTGAATCCGGACATGGTTAGCCTAGCTTAGAATAAATGGCTTGCTTAGGTCTGTCCAAAGATCAAAAATATGTCTTCCAATACCTAAAGCTCACTAAACTGACACTGATCCATAAATATTAGAGGGTGCAACAGCCACAGTGTGTGTGGCTTTAGTTGACACAGTTGAGGCACACAGACAGCTCTCCAAAACCACAAATCACTTTTCATATAGAGGTTTACCTCTCTCACTTCTCTCTACAATTTTGCATATGTTACTGAGAAAATATCTATGGAATAACATTACTGATATTAAGTTAGTCTGTCACGAGGCAGATTAAAGGTGAGTCTTACACATTTTTTCTTTACACATCCAGGTATGCTGTTAAAGTATATACTGTATTGTCAGATTGTTTAGAATAAAGCAGCAGTTACATTAACTTCCTGTTTATGTACAGGTCATACACATGAAATTCAATGTGTTAGTCAGAGCTTTTGAGGTGTTTCCCTGCTTCAAGTCTTTAGTTTGTTGGCAATACTGAGGCACAACTGAATAATTCACTATTAGCCCTGACATACAATACAAACTCTCTTGAGCATTATAGTACAGCAGGCCTAATTTAAACAAGTATAACATACACTTAAGTCCGTGTGAGGAAGGCCTCTTCAAATAGCTTTTTCTTGATCTTCCCTGGTCCAAGTGCAGAGGCAATTGTCTGGTGGAGAGAGAGATGTCACTGCATGAATCTAACGGGATTTATAACATTTTCAGCCCATTAATAAGGATATGATTCTACTCTGTGACAAAATATTTCAGTTGCTACACACACCTTCACAATGTCCTCCATGGTATTGCTGGAATAGTCCACAGCTAGCAGGTAATATGGCTTGGGCCGATGTTCAATCACGCTCTGAATCACACTTAATTTTACACAAAGAAATCACACTGTTTAATAGTGTACAGAGTATATAGTTTACAGCAAATTCCTATGTCTCAAATTTAAGTTAATACAGATGAAAAGCAAGGTTTCTGTGCAAGCAATAAATGTTCAAGGAAACTTCAATAAAAAAAAATATATACTGTTGTGTGTGTGTCTGTGTGTGTGTGTGTGTGTGTGTGTGTGTGCATGACAGACCTTGCCAGGTCACTGATGTGAATCGTCGGAACATATTTTTGCCATCTCCAAAGACAGGTATTTCACGCTCTTGTCCCAGCCACGATGTCTGAAAATACAGATTATTTCACTTAGTTACACATGTGAAGCAAATTCTGATTTTGAGGATGTCTGGTGTTGAAATTCATAAAGCATGCTTCATAATATAATTCCTGATGATTTTTGAGAACTAAAGGCATCTTACTAATTACTGCCAGGTCAACATTTCCACTTCAACAAAACTTTCAGATCAGATATTCTTTTTTGAATGGACTGTCTAATGTCCTGCTTAACCTGCAGGAGTTTCTGAGGGCATGAGCAATCTGTTTTGTTTCCAAGCAAGAAAGAAACTGGAAAACTGTTGTGGATGAACTTAGCAGCCCCATCTCCTCACCAACCAGACAGGCTGGTAATCCAATACTTCCTCACCCCTGTTCTAGTAGTTCACCTGACAACACTGAGAAACATGCTGCTCATGCTTCTCAGCTGTCTTCTCCTTCCACCTTGATCATAAGTGTCAAGAACCTGTTGCTTCGCTGGTGCCACTGTTAGAGATAAAACAGATAAACCTCCGACTATATATTTGTCACACTCAGCCTCATGCAGAAGCTGTTATTATTCATGTCAGTGCTCATGACGTTCCCTCCAGCAGTCAGATGTATTGAAGCAGGACTTCTGTAATTAGTCCAACAGACGTGCTTTTATTCCTAGTTCACTCCATGATCAACTGAGGCACAGAGCGTCGTCCTGATTGCTAAACACCTGGTTATCAACTATGTGTCAAAGCCATCACCTATAAAACTTTAAAAGAGATGGCCCCACCCCAGTTTATTAGGGACCACATATGATCAAAGAAAATTGGTTTATGCCCTGTATTGTCAGAAACAAACTGATGCGCAACTCTAAATGATATCCATTCATAACACAGGCCTAAAATTTACGACCTGATCTGAAAAGGCAAACCGGCCGGAATCAGACATGCATAAATTCATTTTCACAAGAC
>NW_026115377.1:0-19024 GCF_001640805.2 Lates calcarifer
TTTTCAAAATGACTTCCAGAGGAAAACCTTTGACAGCTGCATCTCTGTTGGTAAAGCTGTTTACTGCAGAACATTACAGGAGGCTTGTGTTTGACAGGCAGTAATGTCTGTCACTGCTCCTCCTCTTTAACATCTCTGAGTTTGTAAACCCTTTTTCTTCTCTGACTCTGTCTCTCTCTGTCACTCATACACAGTCATTTCAGTGTCCAGAAAGAAACTAATATAAACTGAGACAGTGAAGGTGTTTCTCTGTTCATCAGAGGCTTCATCAGCTCTACTGAGTGAACATTATTATCCAGTGGTGGGATGGAGGGTGGGTTGTTGTGTCAAATCTGTATGGTTCTAATCCTGTGTTCAGCTCTGTGAGTGAATCATGTGCTGAAAGTCATTTTTCCTGAATTCACATATTGAAGTCAGAATTTAAACAGTCTGCACTTCAGTAACATTTCCCAGCAGTTTGAAATCAAAGAAACAATAAATACAGAACCATGAATAAGACTTTGAACTGCCAAATATTTCACTCTGTAATTTTAGAGTGAAATGTTTCACAAAAAGTGAAATTGTCTTTGTTCTTGTAGATTTCATTGGTCAGAAGCATCATCTGCAACATGTTAAAGTCCAATAATACAATCTAACTTTGATTTAGTAGATGAATATAGAAAGACAAGAAGTATCTGTAACTCATAAAGTAGAAAGGAAGAACAGTTGTTCTTTGGTCATTTCAGTGTTCAGTCTTCTTCTTTCCTCTCCAGATCTTTATCTTCCTTCTTTGGTCCTGGCTGGCAGCAGCGTCCTCCTCCACTCACCTTCCCTCCTCCTCTGGTCATTTTCCACCTCATGGTGGCTGTCAGTCATTTCTTTAATCTTTACATTCTCTGCCTGATTCATTCAGACCAGTTGTTGACAGTGTCAATATTTCAACCAGGCTTCACTGACAATAACCCTCTTCTTCTTCTTCTTCTTCTTCTTCTTCACAGATACTTTTGATGAAAGTCTTCAGTGGAAACAGTCTGACATGTCATCCAGCAGAGTATCAGATAGGGAATGAATGCTGTCACAAGTGTCCACCTGGTAAGATCCAGCTGAATGTTAAAGGGACATTTCACTGTGGTAGTTACAGATGGAGTCTGTGTTGTGCTTCCAGGTGTCAAACATACTTCATGAGCTGTTTCTGTTCACAAGTGAAATGTATCAGTGAAGCACCTGAATCTGACTGGACTTTAATTCCAACAGTAAAAGAACAGGCTGGAATGTTTTAAACTTTGTCTTCATGTGGTGAGAGTGAGAAGAATGAAACTGTAGTAGACAGCAGTGTATGTCACCTCGACCCTCAACATTATACATTGTCATTCAATAGAAACATAATGCATGAAATTAAACTGTTGATTTTCTTTTCAACAGGAAGTCGTGTTAAAACAGATTGTACAGAGTTCAGAAGTACTACCTGTCTGCCCTGCTTAGAGGGAACCTACATGAATCAACCTACTGAACGTACACAATGTTTTCCCTGCACAAACTGTGATGCAGGTAGATTTCAGTTAATATTTCTAATTATTCATAGAAACTTAAATCCACATTTATGCATTGATGCAGATGTTTTCCCATGTATTCATAGACTGGAGAAACTATTCACTATCAGATTTCCTAAAGATGTCAGAAAAAGAGAATAGAAGTTCTGCATCTCTATATGTAACCTCTATATGTGTTGACAGGTTCTGGTCTGAAGATAAAGACTTCATGTACATCAACATCAGATACAGTTTGTGAACCACTGGAAGGATTCTACTGTATAGACGTCAAAGACAAAGGACATGGGGCAGCACAGAGACACAAACACTGTGAACCAGGACAATACATCAGTAAAAAAGGTTGGTCTTCTTGTTCTGACGTTAACATTAGACTGTAGGTTTAGATTTTAAAGTTTTAAGAGTATAAAAAACTTTAAAAGTTTCAGTGTAGAGTAAAAGTAAAACCACTGAAGCTGATTAGGTACTATGGGCAGTGCATGTAAAGTAACAAAAATGTCATAATAGATTATGATACAAGTTAAAAAAAAACAAAAAAAAAAACCCTGTAATGTTCAAGATACCATGTTAGATATACTCCAACTTGGCTTTTACATCGGCTTTATTCAGTGTAAACTGAATAAATGATATGAAAATTTAATGGGTTTGTGTTTTCAAGAAGTGAAAAGAAATGGATCATTGCTTCCTGTTCATTTGTCTGACCTGTGCTCACTTTCTCAATGCCCCTTGCTAACAGTTTAGCACATACACACCTGCTCTTTTTGCCCTGTCAAGGTAATAAAGTTAATTACTGATATGACAGAGAATGTGACTCCTGAAGTTGAGGTGATTTGATCTGTTGGAGTTGTTGGAACTACAGAGACTCAGTCCAACAGGTTTTATTTTGGCCTGTCATTATGTTTGTTATTTTAACTTGCAAAAGTGACAGCACCAGCTCAAAATCATTCAATAACTTATCTTTGCTAATCATAATTAGCATTGGAGTGAAATGAATCTGTATGGTACCAGCCCAGGTGTCAGGACAGAATCACTCATGCTGCCAAATCATCTGTCAAACTCACACATGCAGTGAAAAGCTGCAGAGCTGCAACATGATCAGTTTTACTTTAGCTGATGATGATCCATTAAAATGTGTCTGGATCAGCATAAACATATTAGAATAAATATCCTGTGCTGAAATATTTGCATAAATTACTGCAGCTAATACCATTTAGATAACTTCAGTGTTAAACAGTAGAAGGTTTGTTTATGAAGCTGATGTGATTTCTCCTTTACACTGAATATAAATCTCCTCTTTATCTGCACCTGTGAGAAAAGAGCTGCAGGAGAACATTTCATCAAACTCTAATTATTAAAGAATCAGCAATCAATTTGTAAACTGAAACCAGAGAAATGTTTCTGAATGTTTAGATTGTCTAGTTTTCAATAATAATAATAATAATAATAATAATCAGATAGTTTTTAAAAACCTATTGAATGGAAATCAGACAGGTCTGATGACATGTAATGATGTCATATAACACTCTGATCATTTCATAATATATGTTCATTAGTAACTACTGTCAACATGTATATAATGTGTGTTTGTACAGGAACAGCCTCCACAGACACTGAGTGCTCTGACTGCACTGATGGAACATTTTCAGATGGGACATTTACATCTTGTCAGCCACACACACAGTAAGTGAAACTTCACATCAGACACACACACCTGGTTTCTTACTGCAGTCAATTTGTAGTATCTATACATTTTCCTGTAAAAATGTCCCTCTGTCATTCCAGATGTGAATCAGTAAACCTTCAGCTGATCAGACCAGGAACTGCTTCAGATGATGCTCAATGTGGACACAGTTCAAAAATACCAGCAATTGTGATTGTTGTTATTGTAGTATCTTTGTTATTAATAGCAGCTGTAGTTGTATTCATATTGATAAAGAAGAGAAAATGTCTAACAGGTAAGATCTGTGTGTAGTCAGATGAAATGTGATCATGGTTTAATGTTTGATAAAACTTTCTGTCAAGTCATGATGTTGTTGATCAAGATGTTTTTCATTGGTTTTGTTTTTAGGCCTTTTCAGCCAAAAGAATGAGAACAGTCCCCCAGAGGTATGTTTGTTATTCTCTTTTTCAAACTGTATGTATGTGTACACTGTGGTAGATGACAATACTTGGTTAATCTAAGAATTTTAATTATTTCATTTAGGAGATTAATGGAGGAGAAACCGCTGTAATGATGCCAATGCCAACAGCAGCAGGTGAGACAGCAGTGAATTCTTTCTTGAAACATGACTGAGCTGACATCACTCTGTGAAGTCTTTACAAATGTAGAAGAAGTTTGTGCTTTATTTAAACATATTTCTTTCCTCAGCATTAGAAACGACCTGAAGATACACTGGAGTGAACACTGTCCATCATGTCTTTCTCTGCTGCTGGTCAGAGATGGATTCATCCAGAGGGAGCTCCGAGTAGAGCTGCTCATCTTTCACATTGAAAGGAACCAGTTGAGGTGGTTCAGACATCTGATCAGGACGACTCTCTGCTGCCTTCCTTTGGAGATTTTCCAGCCACGTCCAACTGGTAGGAGACCCTGAGGTAGACCCAGAACTTTCTGGATGGATTACAGATCCCATCAGGACTGGGAACGTCTCAGGAGGAGCTGGGAAACCTTGCTGGGGTGAGGGACGTCTGATAAACCCTGCCTAACCTGTGGCACTGCTACCTGACCCCAGATCAGCAGAAGAGGATGAGGACAGTGTCCTTTACTGCAGCATGATGGGACATCGCTGCCATCAGAGGACCAGTGAGGAACATTATAATAATCCTTCACAGTGGACATTTTAATTTGGGAAGGATGATGAACACAGTATATTTACTCACACTTGAGTTCAAGTTGTGTTTGTGAGTTATGAAATATCAGTAACAATATGTTGTATGAATGCTGCAGGCTGACTGTCAGGTGTAAATCAACTGGAATCTAATGATCCCTGTAGATGATTCAAACATTAATATGTTAATAATGTTCCAGTGTTTGTGCTGCACAGGTCCTTTGGACAATTCTGTTGAAATGACAGGAGCAACAGCTGAGAGTTAAACTGCAGCTTTCTAAATGTGAGTTCACTGGTGAGGAACACGATACAACAACATGTCATTTAAAGGTTTTAGTAGAGAAGGAGGTGTTGGATGCTGAGGACAGATGAGTGGATGTGTAGGGCCGTAGTGAAGGGTGTCATCTGTTAGACTGGTCTGGGAGGACATACTGAAGAGGGGGTGGAGGCAGACTGACTGTGGGGGTTCCATCATGACGTGACTCCACTCTGATCACAGGAACTCAGTCGTGGGAGAAGAACGCAGCAGAATAGGGAGGGATGAGGGAAGGAGGGATAATGTGTAGGTTTGACAGGTGTTAGAGGTGGAGTTGAGGCGTGGCTCTGCTCCTTAAGGTAACTAGTTAAATTCATTTAGAGTGAAGGGTCCTGGGAGGTATGACACAGCTGTAAGTTGTTTTCTGTTTGAAATAGTGATGTGTAGTTTGAAACAGTGTAGTCTAACTCTGGGACATTTCCTGCAGACATGTTGGATTAAAACAAAATGAGTCCTGGTCAATGTTAATTGGCTTCAACATAATCCACAGTGGAAGTGAAGGTTTAAATAATCAACTCAGCACAGACAGAAGATGGACTTGTGTAATAATGGACTGGAGACCAAATTCAAATGAATACAAAGTAGATGGATGTGTGGAATGTATTAAATTAGTGACCAATCAGAAAGAAGACAGGTGTTTGTTTCATCAGGTTCATGAAAAGACAAAGACTTCTATCAGTCTGATGAAGCTCTGAGCAAAACACACAGCTGATGTCAGTGCTATCAAAGAACATTTGTTTTTATGGGCTGAATGTGTTGAATGTACTGAATGTGCTTTATTTTTCATGTTGCAGTTTCTTGTTCCTCCAGCTCTGCTCATGCTGTAAATAAAGCTTTTTCTCTTTTTAACTAAGTGAATGTACTGTATGTTTCTTTACTCTGCATTACTCTTTAAACTCCAAGTACAGATTTATATAAACAAATCCACTTGTTTTTTTGAAAATGTGTGAGACAGAAAAATCTTGAGTCAGGGACCATGTCACCAATAATCTATTATTCTAATCTATTCTAACCATAGTCTATAGTCTGTTTAAAAACAGAGAATAAGGTTGTTTTATGCTGATAAAAACATACATATGTCATGGATCAAATGTTCTTTAGTTTAAATGTATAAAAACTGGATACTACATACTCTAAGAGTAAATCTCCTCAGTAAAATAAAATAGTTCAGATACAGCATCAAATTAAAGGTATGAACTTGTGAGACAGTCTCAGATTCTATTTATTCAAACAAAGAAATGGTGAATCCAGGATGTCAACAGACAGTGTGAGGGGGTGAGATTGTTGGGATGTGTTTCATGCACCAATGGATACTCAACTCTGTGACTGCATCCACTGTTGGTTTAACAGTGTAAAGGCAGAACAACGACAGAGCCACTCAGCTGGACTCAGCACACTCTCACTGACATCTAGTGGCTGAAAAGCACTTTTACCAGTAAATTATTTGAGCTGTTGTTGCACTTCATAACACAACAAAATGAGCTGGTTAAAGATAAACGGAGGAATAAAATGAATGCATCTATTTGATCGACTTATTAGCGGTAAATGAAAAGGTATTTTCATTTTATTTTTTACCGAATGAGAAGTGGTTAAGGCAAAGCTTAATTCTTCCCTTGAGCTATTTTAAAGATATAATGAATTGTTTTATTTATTCATATATTCAGTCATATGACTTATTTTGTCCTTATGACAGACAGTGTGTGACTGAGGAGCTCCTCCATTAATAATGTAGGTTGTATCTGTTAAAATAGGCTAAAACAGTTGCTGTGATGAATGATTCCTCGCTACACACCACACATACACACACACACACACACACACACAAATACAGCTGGTCTGTGAAACAACTGAGCTTGTCTTATTGATGAGGTCATTTTTAAGAGTTAAACTTTTAGCTGAATTATTGCCTGAAAAATCTGACTAGGTAACTGAATAGAGCTGAGTGACCTCTAACTAAAGCAAACTGAAATAAGTACAAGTGTAAAGTTGTACCAACTCAAAGCCAACACTTAATAAATTAGGTTAAATGGTTTAAATAAAGATTAAGTTTGTTGCCTTGTGTAATGAGTGAGGTGTGTGTGTGTGTGTGTGTGTGTGTGTGTGTGTGTGTGTGTGTGTGTGTGTGTGTGTGTGTGTGTGGTGGGGGGCATGCCTGTATTTGTCCTCAGCTGACTTGAATTCTTCTTATTTGTCTTGTGTGACAGGACGTTTGCTCTTGTTTCCACATGTAATCCACAGTGTGTTTATCAGAGGTGGATCTGTGCGGCTGCTTCTGCACACAAATGGTTGATGTTTGACTAAATTACATATTTACACACTGAAATCTATTAACGTCAGTTTTTTTTTTTTGCCATTTAGTGGATCATACAGTATACTCACCACAGTAAACTACTGGGTTCAGACGTTGTGAAAGTCATCTGTTTTGGGGAACATATTTAAAAAGAACAATCTTAATAATAACTCTTTGAGACCTTACCATCCTCAGTAAAATATTCTGGTTATCAATGAGGATTACCACTGACACCAGTAAGCTCTCTGTGCTTGTTCTGCTCAGTCTGAGCTCAGGTTTTGACACTATGAGGAAGTGCTGTGCACTGTGCTGTATGTAGTGAGGTAGACTGTAAGGGTGTGGAGTCTGGAGTGCTGGATGGGTTCAAAGCATATTTAATGCAGGAGACCAGTATTCATTTCCTGTCACAGATCTGCACTTATCGTTCACATTTTTATTAACTGTAACCACCATCTTTCCCTAACAGTGACCATGATAAACAAGCTCTGATAAACACCACATGCTCAGACAGACACACTTAGCAACTAGTTGCTGAACATAGTGGAGCATTTAGCAGCTAAAGATAAAGATATTTGTCTTAGAGAGCAGAGCTGAGCTAAAAGAGAGGAGAGGGAATATATTAGACTTACATTCATCAGGTGGACACCAACATGACTCAGAATACATGATAATGACTTGTCATTATCACACTGTATCACTTCTCAAATAAAAAACAAAAAACTGACAAAAAATGATGCAAGGGATGAAAAATAAACCAATGTGTTTCCTCATAGTAGTGTTTTATAATCACTGAGTTAATGCCCTCAAAGTGATCTCAGATGAGCAATCAGCAGAATCTGGCTTCATGTTTTGGAGATGCAGCCAGTTGAATTGGAGCCAGCAGGGTCGGGTTCAAGTTTGTGCAAACTGTCAAATGAGTATATACTGAGCGTGTGTGTGCCAGCCACTGTCAGTCTCACCGGGTCCTCTAAAAACATGATCCGCTTCAGCACCTCACTCTGTGAGTATACTGTCTCCTTGTTAGGGGACTGAGGGTGTAGGGAGAACTCAAACTTCTGGTACATTTAAACCTCACTGAATCTTTTTCCAGGTTTTATATTTGGCTGACATAAAACTTGACTGTGCTGTTTGTCTTTCAGTGCTGGCAGCAACCTGTCTGCTTCTAAGCACAGGTAAATCTCTCTCTCTCTCTCTCTCTCTCTCTCACTCTGTGTGTGTGTGTGTGTGTGTGTGTGTGTGTTATGAGAATGCATGTGCCTTTGTGTTAAATTAAACTAATACCACTATATGTGCTTTATAGGTGTCAGTGCAGAGAAAGCTACCACCTGTGGAGCCCATGTCCACCGCCTGAGCTGTGGTAAGACTCTGTATATTATGTTACTATTTACAGCATCAGGTTAATTTTCATCTGAATGGCTCAAATTCTGTCTCATTTCAGTTCCTTCATCAAGAATATATCCTCAGAATCTCACCAGAGTTTTTACTGTTCACTTTAAACCAATAATCCAATAATTAGTATTCAGACCCCTTCACTTTTTTCACATTGAAATATCTGAAATATCACATTGACACAAGTATTTAGAACCTTTGCTATTGCACTTGGCTCAGTATTTCTATGTTCTGCTGCTTCGTACTTCTTATTTCTCCTCTGTGGTGTGTAATAGACACTGGAGTGATCAGTGTGCAGACAGCAATGTATGGACGTGCAGACGCTGAGACCTGCAGCGGAGGAAAAACTCCAGAGGAGATTGCCAATACACAGTGCTCTCTGCAGGGTGCTGTGGACACCCTCAAGGCAAGGTACATATTTTGAAGAATAAACCTGCAAGGAATTTCTTATTGATCAATGTCGTTCTTATGTTCTATAATTGCAGTACATTTTTTGTCTTTTTCATTCAGCTTTTCGTCTAAAGCTGTGCTTATATTGACAATGGAGCCAATGACAGTGTGTAAAAACAATGGTGCCACTGGTAGTGATGAACCAACTGAGAAATATTACCAACACTGCAGTTCCCCTCAGCTGTCTCAGCTCATTGTTTTGGTTTTAGAGCCAACTTTACTGTGTTGCTTCAGTGTCAACACTGTGACTGTTTCCAGTAGCAACACTTCCTGCTCCGTACTAAACAACTGACAAACAACTCTACCCCCCTAGTGACTTAGTTATTGCAAGTGTAAGTTTTGTCACTTTCTTTCTCTCTCTTTCTCTTCTGAGGGGAAGGAGAAGGAGCTGTATATTTCTCCTTTTTTTCCCTGAATGTATTCTTCCTAAATTAAACTTACTTCTAAGTGGTGACTAATCCCTCACATGATGAGGACCGTGTCTATAAGTCACAGCAGTGTAGTGTTTATTCAGCTTTGGTGTGTTGTTGCCTTTTTTTTGTGCTGAAAATTTGCTCTGTTCTCCTGCAGGTGTGATGGTAAGAAGGTGTGTGAAGTAAGCACAAGTATCTTTTCAACTGATCCCTGCAGTGACACGTTCAAATACCTGGAGACCACCTACACCTGCGTGGCAGCAAGTCAGTCACATGTCTGCACGAAACTAACAGTAGATTCAATAAGTTTGATGACTGCTCTCATTAATCTGATTCCTGTTATTTTGACAGCTCACCTCATAACATGTGAGCACTCTATGGCACACCTGCAGTGTGGTAAGATCATATTTTACATTCGTGTCATACACTTAGATACATTTCTCTTGTTCCTTGGATCAGTTGGCTTTCAAAAATAGCATTAGCTACAAATGTCTGAACCAATTTTTTTTTATCTCCACCTCTTCAGCATTTCCTCTTCTTTTTGCAGGTGATGGGCAGGTTATATTTGTTCATGGTGCTGACTTTGGACGTCATGATCGGACTACATGTGCTTACAAGCAGCCTTCTGCTCACCTCGAGGATGTCAACTGTTCACACCCCACCAGCAAAGTTGCTGACAGGTACAAACCAAATGTTTCAGATGTCATTCATAGCACAAATGTAAGAAGAATGTATGTATATGAATACAGTGGGGTCCAAAAGCCTGAGACCATGTTCCCTTTCAATTGAACTCATTATTGTATTGTAGGCGTAATTATAAAAGGATGAGATTTCCCAATAATCAATAATTCTGAAATAAAATATTTTTAGATTTTTTTTAAAGAATCTCTTATTTACGAATTGGTCAACAAAACCATTAAAAGGTTACAAGAGATGCCATATTTTATCTGCTCCGGTACACAGTTACTCATGTCAGTCTGCATCCACAGGTGTAATGGGAAAAACAACTGCACTGTGAGAGCAAGCAGCTCAGTGTTGGGCGACTCCTGTGATGGTACTTACAAGTACCTGGAGCTGGCTTACACATGTCAGAGTAAGTAGCTCAAGATCCACACAGTGTTCTTAACATGTAGCCTCTGTCAATCTAAAATGCACATGTTATGTAGTAAGGATGTATTTGTTCTTTTATTTGTTTTGTTTGTTTGTTTGTTTTTTTCAATTTTATGCAGTAAAATAAGAAAATGAACAATTGTTGGAGATAAACTAACACAACATTTTGTGTTGTTAGTAAAAATCTGTTAAAATCTGAGTTCAAATCTTTCATCTGTTCTTTTGCAGATCCTGTTGCTGCGTAAAAGGAGGAAATAGTATAGATACACTGAATAAAATACATTTGATTAACTTTGGCTGATTTGATTGATTAGAAAAAAGGTTGTGTTCCTTTATGATTATGAGTAATGGCTCAAGAAATGTGAAGAACAGCCAAGCTTTGGTCACACAAATATTATCATACACTGTTTTAATTTCTTGGCCTGAATAAGAGACAATATTTTCTCCGGAAATTTAAGTTAGTTGATCTTGTTGGGACATCTTCAGTCCTAAACCCTGAGATTATGAGGGAAAAAAGGGAGAAAAAAAGAGCAAGGACAAATAATTCCATGTATTTTCCACGCAGAAATGAGAGAAGCAAACCAAAATCTCAACAAGAGTATTTACAAAGTGCATTGCTTTTACTGTATATAAGGCATCAGTATTCAGTAATACTGGTCTGTTGAAATATAGACCAACCCCACCACCACCCACCACCCCTAGATTACAGCACCATTTTACAGAGGAGGTACTTGATAAATTGTCCCATCACATCAGTAACTCATCAGCTCCATTTACTTATTTCAGTGCATCAATTCTGTACACATGAATCACTACATTTCTACCTACAGCTTAATGATTTGTGCAACATTCTCACTATGAACTGAGATATACTTCTGGTTTTCAACACTATCACATTTTCTTTGAAATCCTTTAAATGTATTTTACAGGATACCAGATTTTCTATCAGGCAGCATCTGTACTTTTTCTTAAACTTAAATCTTACTGAGGACTCCCATGCAGATACACAGGTAAATACATTTTTGTAATATGGTGAATTATATCAAGATCAAGGTCATCAGTTGTGTAATTTTCTGTTTGTTCCCCCCAACATTGAAGCCAACATGAAGGGCTGTTTCTGTGGAGTGTTATCAGTGATATTTGGCGAGTTGGACTCTACACATTGGGGAAGTTCTCATCAGTTCATGAAGTACACTGTCCTGAGATTGTTATTATTTAACTACAGTATCAAGACTTGGGACACGAGGTAGCTGAGGACAAACAAAGACAAGAACTTTGATTTGGATGTTGTCTCCTTTGTGCCAGTCAATGCCAAAGAAGTGGCACCATTAAAGAAGAGCCTGGAGTTCACGACCTTCAGCAGGACCTCCACTGGGTAGTGGTCACTGACCTCAAGCGCCTGACCACAGAAGAAACAGTTTTCAAACCTCAGCACACATTTAGTAAGACTAAGGGGATATTATAGAGCTTACACAGAGCAGGATTGAGGGTTTTATTTGGGGTTTCTGCATATTCTGCATATTCTCAATCACACATAGACACACACAGCCCGTTACCTGCTCCTCTGTGAGTCCGTATTCCCTTTGGAAGTCAAATGGTTTGGCTGAAAGAGGCACAATTTCTCTGGCAAATTTCTCCCCATGCACAACGATCCTGTTGTAACACACAGAATGGACAGACCCAAACTTTACTGATGTGTACTCATCATATGAGGGCATGTGCAAGAGTTAAGGCCCGGTCACACCAAATTTTAAAACAGCATAAGAGTTACAGGGATTAAAGGTTTTGCTCACTGGGCCCAGGTAAATGACACCAATCTTGTCACACCAAGATCAAGCTCTCAGCAGCAGGTACCTGGACGAGCATTATGACTGACAGCTCCCAAACAGCTCACTGAGAATTGTTCTAACATTTTATAAACCTGATCCTCATCAATCAGCAGTGAACACTGTGACTGGTGAGAGGCATACCAGGAGCAGTATGTGTTTATAGGTGAGCTGACCTGTCTGCTGAGACAGATAGAGAACAGGCAGTAATGTTTAAGTTGTGTTGTGTTTGTCTCTCATTGTCATTGGCATAGCTTTCAGGCCAGCTGATTCATTCTCTCCTCTACACTGCCTGCTGATACTGTGGTTATGGGTTCCATCCACACTAGTCTCATAGAAATTTGGCACAACATACTCATTGCACACAGGGACAAACTAACAGCCACAGTGACAGCGCACTAGATACATCATCCTTCAGTTAGATCATTGGGACCTAATCAATAGATGTGTGATACTGAAATGCTCATAGACTGTAGTAAAAACTTCCTGTAATGACCAGTCCTTAAGGAGTGTGAGTTCACCTGTCATAGGTGCAGGAGGTGGTCGATCGCACAGTGGTGTCTATTTCATCTTCAATGAGCCAGGTAAGGCTCTTCTCTGTAATCAGGCGCACATGCTTCCTGTTCTTCTTAGCGAGGTAACCACAGTCAGCGTTGAAATCTCCAAGAAGCATCACATTCTGTTCACATATACACATACACAACAACACCCACGGTTAGACGACAAAATCGTAACTGAAACTGGTTTCCATTAACATTCAGCAATATAAGCTTTTACCTCAGTTTTCCACATCTTTTTAACATGTTGCAAAACATCATACAGTGCATCAAGTTCCTTAGTGGTGTTGGTTGGAGTGGTGTGCTGAGGTATGAGGACAAACTCCTTTATAACTGAATACATAGATGGGGTGGGAGAGAGGAAGAATGCAGGTGTTTATATGCCTAAACAGCTCCATGGATCGATTTTTTTTAGATTGGGAACCTGAGTGTTGGAGAACTGACCTGCCTTTGGGGCTTTGAAGCGGACAACAAAAGGCTCTCTGGAGAAAGCATCAACATCTCCTGGTCGATCGTCAGGATACTGATACTGGCCAGTGACTGTCACTGTATCAGTCCTGCACACATTCAGAGTACAACCTACACATTACTGTCTGTCCTTAAAGTTTTAATAACTTTCTTGTACATCATTCTGCAAAGTGGCACAAATGTAGACACACACACACAAACACAGTTCAGCTCACCTGTAAACAAACACATACTGCTCCTGGTATGATTCAGACCTGCCCAGCCTCTCACTGGCCACAGCATCATACTTATGTTTACTGTCATAGCTGAATATTGAAGGGACACAGACAGAGAAGAGGATACATTGTTAGTACTACTGTTTGAGTCAGCTGTGTCTCTGTGTGAAGAACAGTCAGGAATGACGGTTGTGTGTGTGTGTGTGTGTGTGTGTGTGTGTGTGTGTGCGTGTGAGCAAGTGATTAGTTACCTGTTAAGGCTTGCAAGCAACTTTGGTAAAGCTTTTTCTTTACTGTCTCTCACTTCCTGAAGCAAACACACATCACAGCGAGTGATGATCTGGAACAGAAATCACAGCAGTGACAAGGTGATTTGCATTGTAACACATAGAAACAAATCACAGAGGAGAGTGAAAGAAGATTCAGATTTCTGTCTGTTTTTTGCGTTTTAGTGATAACAGCTCACAAATGACATTTTTGGTACTAATAAAATTCTAACTGGGTAAGTACAAATTGCTCTAAGAGAGTGTTGCATTTTGGGTATGAGGATTGTACCTATACAACCTTGCTGCCAGTTTGTCCCAGTAGCCACACACAGGCTTGCAAGCAACTTTGGTAAAGCTTTTTCTTTACTGTCTCTCACTTGCAACAAAAAAAATCCCCTGCAGCCCAAAAAGCATCTTCCCCATAGACAACCAGTGTAAAAAAGATGTTTGTAGAACAATTGATCAAACACCTCAAACTATGACCAAGGTCTAACTCCTGTTATGAAGTTTTAAGCCATAGTGGTTTTATATTTGTAAACCTTTCATCCAAAAAGGGGGTGAACAAGCTATTACGGCCTGTCACTACGCAGAGTGAAAAGAGATGAGTATGAACTGCTCTGTTATACAGCCCACACACCACAGACTTGTCTGTTGTCCAGTAATGCTCAGTAAAGAATTTGTATTTGGCCCCTGAATTGTTCATGAGCTGATCATGACCCATAACTACAGCTATAAAGGTAAAACATTCCCCCTAGCTTAGCCTAATATTTTGTTTCTCAGCAACAAGCGTGAACACAAAATTAACAATATTACTTTGCAATATTTCATTTCTGTAATAAAAAATCTGAAAGAAATAACAGTGTAAATAGTCTTATTGTTAATATCACCAGTTGTCCCATTACTGTTCCCTGTACTTACAGAATAGATGCTCCTCTTAAGTCATCTAAGTTTGTACTTACTTATATACACAGAGAGTATTTTATTGACACCCTGTACACCAGGTAATTACACAGTAATTTGAGGGCTGAAATCTAAAAGGAAATAATTACAAACACTCGCCACCGATGTTTAAGACAGAGGTCAAATATCAAAGTATCTCAGTCAAATCCATCTGTCTTTGTCCTACCCTGGTAAGAATCTGCATGACCTCTGTCTTCTTGGCCTTGGAATCCCCAAAGTGTTGGAGGTTGAAGGCACAGACTCTGAAGTCTGATCCTCCTTTAGCCTCCCTCACACTCATGAGGAAGGGGAGTAGGAGGAGGAAAGACGACCTCATGGCACAGAGCTGCAAGAAACAGTAACCTCTGGGGGTGAAAACAGAAACATCCAGTGTCAACACAAGAACTGCAGGAGCAGCAGTAACTGTAAATACAATGTGGACTGCACGTATTACATAAATGTAAACAAGAGCTCGTGTTCCATCAGATAAGCCATGTGAGACAAAAATACAAGTCAGCTCAGGAGAATTACAGGCCTGACCCCAGACCTGTCACTCAATACACACTCCATTCACACACCAATATTCATTCTAGGTGTGCACCAATACCAAGTACCCGGTATCGGCAAGTACTCAGATTGAAGTATCGGTATCGTATCGATTTGAAAAAAAGTGGTATCGTTGCATCCCAAATTCATTCCATTCTTCATTCAGCTTTTCAGAACACCTATAAATACTTTTGATTTCCCTGTTCTGAGACCATGAACTTTCCCTAATAGCTCTTTATGCAGGTGTCTGCGTGAGTTTTCTAGCTTCTGGGTTTGTTTCCACATTGCACAGCTGCCACACAAGCAAATCCTCATGCATTCCTGCTCAGTCCACAGACTTTTCAGTGAGAGACCCTGGAAAAGTTTAAACTGAAAGAGTAAAAACTCAACAGCAAGGTGTACTGGGTCAAATTCTTACATCCAGGGTGAGCATGACACTGTTATCTGACAGATCAACACTCTTTGTGGCCGAAGGCGGCAATAGTGACCTGTGACCTAACAGTAAAATCAACTTAGCTTGTGATTGTGATAGCTTTTAAACTATCTAGCAAGTCTGATGTCTAGGTGTTGCAACAAGGAAACAGATCACCCAATCGACCAATAGTGTAAGCCTCACCTCTGTTTAACCACTAACTAACCACTGTTTACTGAGGGGTCAGTCCTCTCTGTCTCAGTGGCTGAGGCATAATAACCTGATGAAGTCAGAAAAAACCTCTTTTGACCTGCTTTAAATGTCATTTTCATGGTTATGTTTTAATCTTTAATCTTCTGGTAAACGCAGCTGTCATAAAAAAGGCCACTCACTGCTACTGTCATAAAAAAGGCCACTCACTGCTATCACTTCCTCTATTAGCCCACCACACAGACACACTCAAACATACAAGAGAGTCATTGATACCACACACAGTCGCGCATAAAATCTCTACCACTCATCAGCGTGAACATGTGGACCTGTGGCAGATCGAGGGTCAGGAGAGGCTTCAAATGCTGTTCACATTCAGTGTCAGGGGTAATACAAACATGACGTCACTCAGGGGCTGTGGGTTTTACAGCTGCTATTCACACTTCTGTTTTCCAGCGGCACACATGACAGGTTTACTTAACTATACACAGTATATATCTATTTACAACATAACCATAATAATTACTGTTACCATGCTCTCTGTATATGTATATATGTATATGTATTGTCCCTTTCAAGTGGAGGATTTCTGCTACAAACCTGTTGAAATGTGTGTTATGTCAGTATGATAGATACTCCGCCATACACACACACACTACACTACATATATATACTACATATACACATACACTAACATTATACACATCTCAGGTTACAAGTCACATTCCCCAGTAAGAGTTGAGTCCTTGAGCTGCTCTTAAAAGAATAAAGGTAAGTCAAAACTGCAGCAGCGACAACTTACCCGCTTCTTCTTGGATTTGGAACGTCTGTTTGTTTCTTACTCCTCCTCTTGTGTGAAACTTGAAGCTGGCCTGGCCATGTGTTTCCTGTGGGAGGGACTTCTATGTCTATGAGAGGTCTGACTGCAAGCTACAGTAGACACTGTGCAGACAAGAGAGTTTCCTCAGTTAATACTTCAAAATATCAGCTTTCACTTCAATGGCTTTGCATATTAAATTATTACATTTATTGGCATGTCAAACAAAATGAACCTTCAAGGCTGCACTGATGTTGTATTCAAGTTAAGTTTGCACTTCTCTCCACCTACTGTACAGCTTTGAAAAAGGAGCGTGAAGACAAAGCAGGAGGAGGTAGAATTTTTAGATTGGGTGGGGTTGTTTGGAGGAAACAGGATGGTGTCTCTAAACATAATCTCTTGATTATGTGATATGCTTCCTTTTATTGCAGGAGGAACTGATTCAGACAAAGTTCATGCTCAGTCTTTTATTACAAAAAGGTGTGTAGCAGTAATGTCGATTAATGTAGCAAATGAAGCCTGCTGAAATGGAGTAGAAAAAAAACTTCAAATATTTCAATTACCATTGTTTGACATCTGTTTTGTTTTCTCTAATTCCCAGTCATAACTCTTATGAACAAACACCAGTCACAGATACTGAGGATATGAAAAACCCCTGGAATTTAATCAGATGTCTCTGGAGACTCCAAACAGTTGTAATGTGACATCTTCTTGGACAGGCTTCTGAAACATCTCATCATTCAAAACTGTGTTCAGTTCTAATAAATTAGGAAAAGTCATGAAGTATCAAGCTAACATAAAGTCTGGTTTTTGATCTGGTTCTGGTCCTCAGGAACCTAAACAGAAAACCAGGGTTAAAGTGATCCTCAGAGGATACATATTTAATTTTCCATAAAAAACCAATCAAATGTCCAGCAATGTCCCATGAGATGAATCAGAGCGACAATACTCTAAATGCACCAACAGAGGGTGCTGAAAGACAGGCCAAGCAGACTGGAAAGGTTGTCATAGGAATTCTGATTGTTGCAGTTGTTCTTTAATCTTTAATCAAAGTACCAGAGTCCTTATTTTGGTTCTTCAGCATAAAGTAAACCATCAACCACCAACTGTGTCTCCCTGCCAGTCAACTCAGTGGTGCAGGAGTCATCCATCCATCAAGCTCAACTATTGTGTGTGACTGTGACTGTGTGGTGAAAGACAGCAGCTGGCGCCACCAAGTGACAGGAGCATCTGCCTGCCCTCCCCTGGCCATTTTTGTTTTGTTTGTTTGTCTTAGCATTTTACAAGACTTTCTGTGCATGTGTGCATGAGTTGATGTTCAGCCCCCTTGTGAGCACAGTGCGCCCTCTCTGCTCTTTTGATTGTTATAGTTGACACTTTGAACTATTTAACAAAATGATCAACATCAGCACTACAGACATTCATTAGGGGTAAGAGGTCATCTTCATCAGTTTCCTCCTCTTCATGAACCTGCTGGTAGCTGCACCTTACAGCCAGTCCACTATCAAGTATTCTGCAAAGGTAGATGGGCATGGACAAGACACAAGACACTAAGCTGTTCTTTAATGTCACACTAAAGTCATAGATTCTACAGTGTGTGTATAAGAATTGCTGCTCTAATTAATCTAATGTAAATTTTGGTATTGACAGATAAATATTGTTTGTACCTTATGGGTATATTTGCCACAGTGGTCATGATTCTAGAAATGATGAAGACGAGCCCAGGAAACCAGCTCAAAGTGTGCAGGTAAATCTTGATGTAAAGCAGCTGTAGCCAGCACTGGAAACTTTCAGAGACAGCTGCAGTGACGTGAGGACAGTACCTGCAGGAGAGAGTGATCCAGATGACACTTACTGTACTTCTGATCGTCAGAGCTCCACTGGACAATACTGAATGTGATTACAGGTAGGGAGCAGACATGGCACATTCAAGGAGCCATGTTAGATATCAGTTTGGGAACCACCGGTAGAGCACATATGCAGAGTGTGTGTACTGACTAATAATAAAGAGGGGTTTACCATATGAGGAGCCACGCACTTGTTGGGACAAAAGAGATCAGATGATTGGTGTGGGCATCAGGGAGAAACAACATCAGAGAACGGGCTGAGGAGAATAAACTGTAAGTGTTATGGCATATAGAGTACATATACACTCTGAAAAATAATAATAAGTTATAATGCAACTAACAACTAAGTTACTGTGAAAAGAACACTGAAAGGCAGAAATGCAAACAGTGGCTTATCTACACATCCAGCAGAAACTGAGCAACATGAACATTCATTTCGAGCCACGTATGTCTGCACCTGATGAATGTCAGTCCAGTTATTCATTCTCCTTTTAGCTGTGGTCAAATACAGCATTACTTGACTGGCTGTGAAACTGGACTGGACTCTCAGGGCTAAGGTGGTTCAAGTCATATCCTCAATGCTGGATTCCTGAGGCTCAATC
>NW_026115378.1:0-9375 GCF_001640805.2 Lates calcarifer
AGCTGTAGGGATGGGTATCATTAGGATTTTATCTTTATCCATACAGACCCCTATCAGTCCAGCTCAGACTGTTACTGGTTTAAGAGAGTGAAGTTTATAGCAATTTGCAAAATTTGGAGATTAGTGACAAACTAACCAGTTAGACTACATACAGACAAGCTTTCATTTTAGCTGTTAGTAACAGTTTGCCATGAGCTTAACCAGCGTGCTGTGCTTCCTGTTAAACATGTCATGAGACTGTGGACAACGCTGAAAATATTACTTTACTAACTACTGGCCAAACAGGCGCTTTGACAAAGAAAAGGTAAAGGCCAGCAGCTTTTACTTTTCAATGCACTTGTCGTCAACTTGAGTGGCTTATATTCAGCTGGTTCACCTCGACGCCGGTGGATGTAGACGTGCACTTTTCCTGTCGCCGTACACTGTGTAACATGAAAATATCAGCCGACCCCTTGTGAAATTTCCTAACTGATCAAAACCAAACTGTAAAGACTTTGGTCAAGGGGAGACATATGGTAAGATTACATGAATTCAAATAACCTACAATTCCTTCAAATTAATTTGAAGCCAGTTTAATTTTTTGAGCCAGCTTTGACATCTGCAGATATGAGTTTCTGAAGAGGGGCCTGCTGAGGTTAGATGTGCTGAATAATATCATTTTCATATCAGAAAAAACACTGCATTAAACATTGTCTTAGCTCACTGAGCTGAGGTCAACAGGTAATATAACCAACCTGTGAGGTGGCTCACCCCCGTAAGATAAACACATAAATGAACGCTGATAGAACCGATAATTAAAGGCACATCAGTGACAGGGAATGCTATTAAAAACTAAACTATAAACTGGTGACATTAACTGCAAAAGAAGATTTTTATTGATACATTTCAGGTAGAATTTAGTTTTCAATAAGGAAAATGCTGTAAGAAACCAGAATTTGTTGCAACAAATTTAAAATAAAAGCTTTTATGCTAATTATTTTCTGTGATAATATTTTTCAGAGCTCATCATCTGTGACAGCTCTTGGCTCTCTTGACTGTAACCTCTCTGTGGCAGCTTCTCACAGACTCAATCAACTCCTCTTCCCCTCCCCCCTCAAACACAAACACAAACACACACACACACACACACACACACACACACACACAGAGACCCCTTTCCAAAACCCATCAAAGAGTAATACAATGGCTCCATCTATAGGATAAAGTAGAGAGTCGCAACAGGAAGTTACCCCAAAATCTGAGGTTTCAAACAGGAAGTTGGGTTTCTGAACTTTGACGGGCCAGAACCGGCACACGCTTCGACCAAAACTCACAATTTTCGGAGGACTTCTTCCAAAAATTGTCAAGGAGGGGCTGACAACATTTGAAGTGAATCTGGTCACCCGTCTAGAAACAGGACATCACACTATAAAATATGTCATTTCCTGCTATAAATAGGTGGTGCTACAACAATTGTATGAATATTGACATATGGATGTGTGCAGATAGGTACCATTAACAATCCTGTAAAGTTTGATGCAGTTTGGACAAAGTATGGCCGAAATATAGCAAATATAAAGCAACTTCCTGTTTAGTGGCGAGTAATCGAACTTTGAGGGGCCATAACTTCCACGCCTTCAATGAAAAGTCCGAAACTTTTGCAATTTAACTTCGTCTATGTCTTAAGAACAAATTATCAAATTTTGAAGTCAATGGATAATGCGTCTAGGACTAAGTTCGCGTTCAAGCGACCCCTGGAAATGGCCAAAAACACACAATTTTTTCACCTTCCGGTCAAAATAAAAATACTTTCTGTTGGGTTTAGAATATGGCTCCAAGAGACTTTTTGGTGCGTCATGGGATGTTACATATGTGTGCAGATTTTCAGATTTTTAGGCGCAACGGGCTTGAGGGGCTGTTCCGTTAAAAATGTAGGTGGCGCTACCGAGGCCATTTTGCCACACCCATGCTCAAGACCCCTAAATTCTTAAATTTTTCGCCGTGCCTGACGCGTCTGCAAATTTTCAGGAGTTTTGATGCATGTTAAGGCCTCAAAAAGGCGATCAAAGAGGCGGAAAAAGAAGAAAAAAAATAATAATAATAATAATAATAATAAACCGAACGAAAACAAGAGGGTCCTTGCAACTCGTTGCATGGCCCCGTTGGGCCCACGCAACTCGTTGCTCGGGCCCTAATTAAAGCTGCGAGCAGCGTTGAACGGGCCCTCGCACCCGGCGTCCCGTCAGGGGAGCGGCGACCGCGGGACCCCGGCAACCGCGGGGTCAACGCAGGTAGCAGGGCACACGCTGGCGTAACAGTTCACACTTCCCAGATGTAAAAATTTTAAATAAAAGCTTTTATGCTAATTATTTTCTGTGATAATATTATTCAGAGCTCATCATCTGTGACAGATCATGGCTCTATTGACTGTAACCTCCCTGTGGCAGCTTCTCACAGACACAATCAACTCCTCTTCCCCTCCCCCCTCAGACACACACAGACACACACACACAGAGACCCCCTTCCAAAAACCCATCAAAGAGTAATACAATGGCTCCATCTGTAGGATAAAGTACAGAGTCGCAACAGGAAGTTACCCCAAAATCTGAGGTTTCAAACAGGAAGTTGGGTTTCCGAACTTTGACGGGCCAGAACCGGCACACGCTTCGACCCAAACTCACAATTTTCGGAGCCAGTCTTCCAAAAATCCTTAAGTCTGTCCTGACAACATTTGAAGTGAATCTGGGTCACCCGTCTAGAAACTGGACATCACACTATAAAATATGTCATTTCCTGCTATAAATAGGTGGTGCTACAACAATTGTATGAATATTGACATATGGATGTGTGCAGATAGGTACCATTAACAATCCTGTAAAGTTTGATGCAGTTTGGACAAAGTATGGCCGAAATATAGCAAATTTAAAGCAACTTCCTGTTTTGTGGCGAGTGATCGAACTTTGAGGGGCCATAACTTCCACGCCCTTCAATGAAAAGTCCGAAACTTTTGCAATTTAACTTCGTCTATGTCTTAAGAACAAATTATCAAATTTTGAAGTCAATCGGATAATGCGTCTAGGACTAGTTCGCGTTCAAGCGACCCCTGGAAATGGCCAAAACACACAATTTTTTCACCTTCCGGTCAAAATAAAAATACTTTCTGTTGGGTTTAGAATATGGCTCCAAGAGACTTTTTGGTGCGTCATGGGATGTTACATATGTGTGCAGATTTTCAGATTTTTAGGCGCAACGGGCTTGAGGGGCTGTTCCGTTAAAATGTAGGTGGCGCTACCGAGGCCATTTTGCCACACCCATGCTCAAGACCCTAAATTCTTAAATTTTTCGCCGTGCCTGACGCGTCTGCAAATTTTCAGGAGTTTTGACGCATTTTAAGGCCCTCAAAAAGGCGATCAAAGAGGCGGAAAAAGAAGAAAAAAAATAATAATAATAATAATAATAATAAACCGAACGAAAACAAGAGGGTCCTTGCAACTCGTTGCATGGCCCCGTTGGGCCCACGCAACTCGTTGCTCGGGCCCTAATAATAATAATAATAATAATAATAATAAACAATTTCCATACTACACAGTTGATTTAACTTATAGAGAATAATCACCACTGTCATCAAACGTCATCTGCATTACACTAAACACATTTAGTCCTTCCTTCATATGTCAGATTTGATCATAGCACATCATAAATCATATGAGGCCACTCCCTTCTGTATCTTAGGCTCCAGGTCAAGGTCTGAAGAAGTGACATTTGTCTCTTCTTGCTTATTCCCACATACATGCATACGCGCGCGCGCGCGCGCACACACACACACACACACACACACACACACACACAATAGAAATGTTAAAGTTCTCCAAGTCAAACCCCTGAGACCCTTTCCTCAAATACAAAAATAGTCACCCCAATCAACTGGTAAAGTAGGCAGGAGGGGGTGACCTCAAATGTTGTCCTCATATAACTCTTTATGCTAATGTTGCTTCATTAGACAGAAATGGCCCAATCAGGAGCCTGTGACAGGAGGTAATAAATCATTTGTGGACACTGTCATAAAGGAAAATAAATTAGACAGTGGCCTGTGTTATCTGCTCACTGCAGTAAAACTCAGCTAGTAAGAACTCTATCATCCACCAGAAAAAGAGTCCAGTCTGGATAAAAACTGATGAAGGCTGCCCAAAACCAGGCAGACTCACCAATAATAACCCCAGCACAAAGTATGTCTTAACTGATGCAGGAGAGAAACTACAGTAATACCTCAGTGAGAGTCCCGGTGTTGCTGTGCTTGAAGAAAAAAAGTTTGAGTCAGAGTGTGGAAGATTAATCTGGTCAGAAAAGTCCGGGAAGCTTTAAAGAAGTTAGCCAGTGGGGGTTTTGAGAAGTCATGAATCAACATTTTTCTACTGAAGTGTACTTGTACTCCCTCTGTCATTTCTCAAATTCTGTGATGCTTTGACAGCAATCCCTGTTGTTGATGGGATTAAACAGTCATAACTTGTACTGAGAGAGCTGAGTGGTTAAGCCCATAAGTACTTAAAGAGAGCTGAAGGAAGACAGTGTCAAGCAAAGTGGTAACACAGACAGTACCTGATACTTCAGGCCCTCAGTATAAAAGTAACAGCAAAAAGGACATGCTGTAGCAGCACCCCACACCCAGACTATACAAGATACTGCTTTCTAATGCAGAACCTTTATAACTGATAGTACAATTAATTGTTGATAAATTATTTACATCTACATCTCTATGTCACTGACATTAGCCACATTAGCCTTTTTAATGTTCACCTCTAATCCAATCATATCAGAGTTGTATTGTGTTCCTGATAATGCAAACCAATCATTTCCTACTGTTGCAAGTTCACTTTGGATTAGCTGGTGTGGCTTTTACAATGAAGCAGGAGCAGGAAACACAATGTAAAGGTTGACACCAACAAAATCGCATCCCATAGCACTGAATGCTTCAAGCCATCAATTTAACAAAGATCCAAGGCAGCGCGGATCTTATTGTTTAGGTTATTAAAAGCTAAATAAATGTGACATCCTGAATTAGTTTCCAAGCAAATTACATCTCAGAAAAGTAATATTTTGGCAAAAAATGAAAAACAGCCATTACTTATACCCCCCTCTCATATTTTTTATCACCTCACAGATACACCACAACATCAGCAGTAATACTTTGCATCACAAAGAAAAGCTTGATGGAGTGACTGAAAATCCTCGTCACAACATGTAGGATGATACAGGTTCTGCAACAATACGACACCCAATCACAGTCTAACTGTTAGATCTGTCATCTGGTGAAGGATGAGTTAATTCAGGAACACTCCTATGTCCTTTGTGTCTTTCATGTCCTTGTTAAAGTGCCTTTTGTCTAACAAGTCTGCTTGCTCCATTAGCTGCCTTTCAGCTGTGAAAAAGCACATTTATCATCCTTATAGACACACTGTACAAAACCCACAACATAGCTGACAAGGAATTAACTCCTTCCTACTGAGGTGAAATCTTCTTCTTGTTTGTTCATTCCCAAATCTGCACATAAAAATAATAATAATAATGATAAAGGGTGAGGTTGCTAAAACAGACATATTTGCCAAGGATCTCTTACATTTCATTTGTAATGAACTGTGACCAAAACATTTACTGAACAGGACATTTTAGGTTGAGAAAAGTAACTGGTGCTTAACTGGTTCTGTCTGGTGGTTAAAATGTGTGAAGGTGACACTGTTTCAGAATTACTATAAACAATTTTCCTTTTACTCTTCATTAAATATATTGCGAATGCCAGTATCGTTTTATTTTATTTTTTATTTTTTTAAGCCAGTATCGGCTGATTTATTGGTCAGGCTCTAATTTCCAATGACTTTGGTAATCCCTGTCTTTTAATCTCACACCAGCAGGTAAAGGTTTCAAGTATTTATGGTTCCTAGACAGTGTCTCTCAAAGACTTTGGTGGCTACCTGACTTTTCCTCTTGTGTTACAATGAAATTTGGTACACACATTCATGTGCTTCAAGAGAAAAGTTGTATTTCTCCACTGCCTCAGCTATGCTTTGTGTTTAGTGGTAATTAAAAAGATTTTGTGCCACACTTGAGCATGTTAACACTGTCGATCTGAGCATGTTAGCATGTTGAAGTTAGTATTTTCCATATATAGTCTTACATAGCCAATGTTAAGACATATGCATAAAACAAACAATTATGCATAAAACAGCATATACACACACATAGGAATATTTGGTGTCAGGTGACTTCATATATTCAAACAGAAAGACACAATGGGTAGTTTGAATTGGCCAGAGCACAATATTATTTTCGGAAATGTAACATTAAATATCTCCTATGTCGTTATTTTGTACAAGCTAATGACGTGTCTGATTCAACACCCTTCTTTTGCCCTTTCTAATACTTCTCTCGTAGACTTGTTTGTTGCACCCTCTCTCTTCCTGTCTCTCCTTCAGCTGGTTTTCTATTTTCATCCCTCTCCAAAAAACTTTTACCTATTAAGTCACTTCTGTCACCCCACTCCTCACCTCACCCCTGTCACCCCCACAGCCCCTGACCCCCTCCTGTCTTACATCTGTCACATATAATCCTCCTCTGGGGATTTAGGTGATAGAAGGTTAAGTTGCTGACAGTGTGGAGCAGGTGTTTATAAGTGGCAGCGTGCTGTTACATTGCACTATGGCTGCACTCTCACTTTGTCAATGTCACCGCTCCTTCACGATGTGTTTCCTCGGCTTTCGTGGCGTGTGTTTGTACAGTCTGCTGGAGTTTTATGATGTGGACGACATCTGAGAGAGGGAGACAGATGAAGATGGATCAAGTAGCTCCATGCCCTCGGGCTTCCTAGTTAAAAATGGTGTAATGATGTAATTTCCTGACAGTGCCACTGGGGAGGACACTGAGATGTTGGACAGGTGGAGAATTTAAATGAATGGCCTATTTAAGCCACTTAGTCTTTGTAATGTGTGGTTATTTGCACTCTATATTTCACTAAATTGATGACAATATTTAGGTAAGATGTGAAATAAATCACAGTACATAAAGGTCTGTGAAAGAGCTTAATGAATAATTAATTAATCATATTTATCATCCCTTAATGGCAGGTTTTTAATAATATCATGAAGGTTTCAGCAATGAATTCAGACTTCACTTGACAAAAATGACCTTGTCAAGTGATAATTTGGTGATGGAATATTACATCTCGGCTTGTGATTGAACGCAGAGAGAAGAGAAAGGCTCTTTGGAAAAGAAAGTGCCTAACATGCATATTTACCCCTGTATTATTAAATGACGGGCACAAAAACATTTATTAACAAAAGACACACACATTAAAAAGATTAACTTGAGAAGTGCAAGGAGAGCTATTTATCCTCAGATGAATAGAGTGCCTGCCTTAATACCTTTCATGGTGGACTGGACTGCAGTATTACTTGACTTCATGGAGCTCTGGGTCTGGAAATTGACTACAGTCTACAGTCATTTAGAGGTCTTATGGCAATTTCGCTGCAGGTTATGGAAGAGAGGAGTTCAGAGAATGGATAAACACCTGTGACATTTCCTTTCAGCTCTGTGTTTCAAGGTAACAGTCTCCACTCTACCCTTTCCTCTACTCTCCTCTTGCTAGATTTTTAATGCTTCCTCTCAGTGCTAAATCTCTCTGTACTGAATCTTACATCACTAACATTCCACATTTTGCTTTTGACACACGGCTTAATTCAAAATGTAGATATTACATTCCTGGTATGATTGAATCACAGTTGACTGATATCTCATAACAAAATGTGATGTGAATCCACTTACATTTCCTCAGCATAAATAGACTAAATATTGCACTGTATAATAAATAAAGTAGAGTGTAATCAGAGTGTGTTAAAATTGGAAACACGTACTGTGGTGTGCCCTCTGCGAAGATGAAATTGCACAAAAACATAAACCATCATGCTATCACTGACCTCTTTCAAACATATGTTACTCATCAAGGTTATAGAGGAAATAAAAGATGTTGAAAACTTTTACAGCCTCTTACGGCCTGCTGCCCTTGAGGACTGTGTTCAGTGCCAGGTTTTATAAAAAGTACACTGGCTTCTGTCTAATTATAAACTCGCTGAAACCAGTTATTTTGTGAGCCACTGAAACTAAATTTTTTTTCAGTGAAGATTTTTTTTACGACTAGATATAGCATTGCAGGATTGTTGCAAGCATGTATTTTTCTGAGTTTAAAATGATGACCTGTATACATCTCCCTCTCTCTCTCTTGCTCTTTCTCTCTGTCCCATTGACAAGGGCTGTGGTATTTGCTCTGAGTGGTTAGCGCCTGTGGCTCTGCTCTGTTGGCTTACGCAGACTTGTTCTTGCTTCAGAGCATCCAAAATCCCTGCTTTCGCTCCTTCTGTCAACTCCACTCCCACCCTCCTCTCCTGTCTCTTCACTCTGTGCAACAGTCTTTTCAACCCCATCTTCACAGACCTTGAGATTGCCTTCTATCAGTTGAATGTTAAAAGAGACTAATTTATTATCCAGCCCGGGTCCCTCTGCAGCAGGGCCGAGGGAAGCGGTCGGGCTGCAAGAATGACTCATCGAGTCTTGCAGTTCTGCACACTGTCACTGGGTGGCAGTATTCACACACGGCTCTGTGCATGAAACATGAGCCACCTAGAACCCAGCATGACATGTTCCCCACTGATCACAATTTGCCAATGTGAATTTTCAGGCAGCATCCTATAATGAATCAAGATTAGATTTTTGAGTCATGCATTTATGTATGATTCAGAACAGAGCAGACATTCAGTGAGATTTTATTTGCCTTGAGAACATGGTTCTTTCCACTAAGAGTCAACAAGAAGTGGATCTAATCCAAAAGAATATTCTAAAATGGCATTTATTCATTTTTAGATGGTGTGGAGTAGAATATGCTTCTAATTTCTTTATTAACAGATTCTAAGAATCATTTACTGCTATCTTAAGTAGTGATATTGATGGTGTAGCACACAAGAGTTTAGCTGAGTGGTAGCAAACAAACAGCCTTATTTTCACACTCCATGGGTGGTGTGTTCTCTCCCCCTAATTATTCCACTGTTCTTCATAAACTAATTACACCCTTTTCTGTTTTGACTTAAATTTAACTGAGGGTTTTGTTGCACTTGAACATAACATAAATGCTGTTTCACATCAAACATTTCACCTCCAGTACCTAACCCCTCTGATGGTCTCCTCTGTCATCCGCCACTTTGCTCGTTGTGGCTGTGCAGCATCAAGTCAAAAAGCCTCTCAGAATGTGAGGGGAGTGGCTGAATAATTCACAGTCTTGTGTATTTTTAAACTCATCCTTGCATTTATAATGCAGAGAAATTTGAATCTTATGACACTGACACGCTGTTAATCTTT
>NW_026115379.1:0-18198 GCF_001640805.2 Lates calcarifer
CTTTGTCTTTATCTCCATGTCAACATGTCCTTCTCTCCATGTCATCCTTCACACACAGTGAATGCCAGATTCAGCTTTATGTAGGACACCTTCAGTTTCACTGTGTGTGTACACGAGTGTGTGTCCACTGACATACCTACACACACACACAGGTGTTTGTGCTTTTTTGTGAAAGCTCAGAGCTGTGTCCGCTTAGGTGGATTTGAATTCCTTCCTTTCTCCATCCTCCTACGTTAGCTGATCTGGAATGTAAGGCAGTGTCCATGTATGTGTTATCAATACGCCCTTGTGCTGTAAGTATCTTAATCAATAGCCATATGATTATCCATGTAGGGAAGGTATAAATGATTTAAAACAGGGCGAGGGTGACGGATGTTTGCTTTTCACATTGAAGTTACTGTCGATAATTAATGCATGTGATTAATCTGTCAACAACTTCACAGGTGGGAAGGATGAGAAGGACGTAGTGCTGGCTGTGTGTGTGTGTATGTGTGTGTGTGTGGCTCTGACCCCTTGATTCCCCATAAGAGAATTCAGCTTGGGACTTTTTGACAGTTGTACCTGTATGTTGTGATGACACTATCATTATATATATGATTTGAGGTTTTACATTTAAGTCATTTATCAATAATCAGAAAGATGGACACAGATGCTTCAGTGCACTACTAGTGGTCAAAAATTCAGGAGTACCTGAAGTAAGTAAGTAAGGAGTAAGTTCAATATACACTAGTTGCATTGTGGACAGTTGCATCATTTGATGTGCATCACCTGTGATACACACTGAATGTGTCATGCAGACAGAAGAAGTAGTTATGGTACAGTAGTTGAGATGTTTTCATTTAGGGAGACGTGATAAAATTTCTGCTTTTCTGAGAAGTTGATGTGCTTTGACGCTGGTAAATATGACAGAGGGGGCGTATCCTGAAGAGTTGACATGTGCTGTTATGTGTTGACACACATCAAGACGCTGCCTTCATGGTAAACGATAGGTTAAGATCTAATGACAAACCTTTGACATTATCAGTGTATGTTGCCCATTATCCTTTATTAAATTTAGCTAATTTTACACTATTTTATTTCAGCCAAGTTCTTGTCCAGCCTCTTGTGTTTAGATGACATTTCACATTTTGAGAACTTTGGCTTCTACTATTACATTTTAAAGAAGATGTCGAAAAAACTTTGATTTGTCAGGGTATGCTATTGTTGTTGTTATATTGTTGTGTTTGTATCAGTAATGAAACTCGGGTACTATAGTGCAAAATTTATAACAATACTCAGTCTTTGTCTCTGTCTCTCTGAGGGTCACATACTCAAGTACACACCTTTCTTCTGCTTCTTCTTACCTTATCTAACTTACCAAAGTCAAAGAGTAAAATCAGAGAAAGGTTTAGCCATTCAAGGATCCTATGCCCCCCATGTTTCTATATCCTCCTTACACACACTCTCCCTCTCTGTCTCTGTGTGTGTGTGTGTGTGTATGTGTGTACATGGAGGAGAAGCCTATCTTGCCTGCTATCATTTCCTGAATGACCTCTGCTTTCAGCCTATGATGGATTGTATTGCGCTCATAGACATTAATTTTCCTGAACCAGGCAAAAAAAAGCTTTACTCACAGGAAGAGCATGTTGGTACAAGGGTAATTCCATAAAACAACAACTAAGATACAGCAGAGAGTCGGTGGTATCACCGGCAAGCCTGGGAGACTTAACACACCTCCCTCCTTCATCTCCCATTCACTCTCTCTCTCACTTTGAGTCTTTCTCTCTCTGAGGTATAATCAAGTGTATTTGCTTGTCTCAGTAGTTAGTAGCTGGTATTTACATTCGTTCTCCTGTGAGTGTTAGAGTGTGCGTGTGTGTGTGCAGTGTTCAGGTAAGTTGCAGCTGCTGTCTCAGTGGTGCTGTCTTCTCATTAAGGCAGGTAATGAGCTCAGTCACATCCACCTCTGCAGGTCACCCCACGAGAGAGAGAGAGAGAGAGAGAGAGAGAGAGAGAGAGAGAGGGGGAAAAAGAAAGAGAGGGAGAGAGGATTAGAAACAACAGAGGGAGTGTAACAGAGTGCGCCTTGTGCGCATGAGGGAGAAAGGGGATGTCTTAATCATGTCACCTGCCTGCCATTCCACTCGACTGCAGCACCTTTGGGTTTCTCCCTGTTTACGCTGCTGTACCATCCTCTGCTCTGGAAAGTACTGGAAAAAGGATGATGGGAATAGAAGAGGGGGAGTTGAGATGAATCAGGATACGGCAGAAAGCGCTCTGGAGGTGGAGGAGGGACAGAGACAGAATGAGGTTGTTGAAAAGGAAAAGGGAGAAAAGGGTTAAAAACAAGCAGGAGACTGGAGGGAGAGGGAAGTGTTAAATAAGAAGGCAAAGGAGTGGAGGAGTGGGGAATAGAGGGAGTGTGTCTTCCCAGGAGTGAGCAGGCTGTCTTGTCGAGTAGTTCATCATTGTGTCCCCGGTGACTGTGTCTGTGGCCTGGCCCCGCTGTAGCTATAATAAGACATAAATAAGGAACAAGACTGCCTTATCTACACTGTGGCCCCCATCTCTTTCTCTCTCTTTCCCCTCTCATCCTCACACTGCAGCAGATGTAGAGTTGTGCTTTTAAGAAGTGTTTTCCCACCATGTTCCCACCATTGCCACTATCGGATGACCCACGGTCACGATGAACTCAGAACTCACACATACACAAACACACTATGCTGGAGGCTGCCTGTCCTGCCTTTGGTCCCACAAAGAATGTGTCCATCACTCTTTGCAACAGTTTTAAACAGTCACATCTCACTGCATGGTTACACTCAGGGCCTCAAACCACAAGGGGCCCCTGAAAAATTATGTAATTAAATGTAGGAAAATGTAGTTTTAATTCAACTAAACTATATATCAACATGTTTAAGACTCACTCCACTTTATTATGTCTTCGCTGACTTCTCTGTAATAACTATATTTTCTGTCAACATTGTAATGTCCACCATTCATATACATCATCTGATAACTCGCAATTTTGTATATCTTTAATATATTTTCCATATTATCTCACACTTATGGAGAGCTGAACTGAACAGAAGCTTCTAAAAGTAAGAAAACCTCATTCAAAACTATATTGATATTTACGATAACACCAGTGATTAAAAATCCAGTCTTCCTGAAAACAGTTGTGTCCATATGTCTAAATAAGAACAGTAGTTTTTATAAAAACATCTACCGTCACGGCTTGACAAAAGAGCGAACTCCATGGGTGAGTGGAAGGACCTCAGCTCTTTTAGAAATGCTATCAGGCTGGTAAAGTTTGATGGGAGCTGTAGAGTAGTTTTTTGTATGCTGAATTAAATTCATTGCTGTTTATAGCATGCTTTAACAAAGGTTTCAGTTTATAAAGAAGTAAACCTTGGGAACAAGTTTCATTTATTTCAGAAAGACTGATAAAAGAAATGCTTAAGGAGAGATTGCATTGAGGCACAGAAGCTAGTGGCACAGAGGTTAGCCCGGATGTGATGTCAGGTGTTCAGCTCTTTACTGCATATATGATAAATTATCCATTTGCATTAGGAAAATTATTTAAAGATTATTTTCACTCCTACTTCTTTTATTTTTGTTTCATCAACTTCTCTACGTGCTTCTATGTTTGGATTTTTCCCAACATAGGTAACCTCTCTACCATTTTCCTCACCCAGTGCTGTTTTTTCCTCCCCTCTATGTGTGTGTAGGTGTGTGTATGTTGATAAAGGTACTATATCAAGCTGAGTTATTAATGTGTGTGTTTATTAGTTGGATGTGCGGCTTCATTTGGGAGTTGGATCTCAGTTGATGTCTCACTTTTGTTTACACAACTTAACGCTGCTTGACTCTGTGTCAGGCGTACCCATATGTGTGTGTCTGTGTGTGTGTGTGTGTGTGTGTGTGTGTGTGTGCATGAGTGTGTGTCTGAGTGGGGAGAGCAGAGTCAGAGCCAGATAGAGAGAGAGAGAGGGAGAGACCCCAGGAGAGTGGGGTTTTTGCAGGGGCTTTGGTTGTTCCTGCATCATTACCCCGACTGCAGACGAAGCCTACTTATGTCCCTCTTTCCCCTCCCCATCCATACACTCACACACATGCACACACACACACACACACACACACACAGTTAGTGTACTGTATGTGTCAACAGAGGCTGAGGGAGTCCTGCACTGGGGAGAAAAGAGGAAATACGAGAGAGGCGGTGAAGGAGGGGATGCAGAGAAAGGAGAATGGAGAATAGATTTATGAAATGAAGCATTCCAAACAGCACTATCTGCCTGCTGTGAGAAACGCCTTTCATAAATCACCACACAGCGGCAGAAAATAGAGCATTTGGTAGGGTTCTTGTCTGTGTATGTGTGTGTGTTTGTGAGTGTGTATGTTTGTGCATATGGGGGTGTGTGTGTGAGAGAACGAGGGACAGAGCAGAAGAATCCTTTATTCCCGTCACTGGTCTCAGTGAAAACTATAGTGGAGGGTAGTGTTGCAGGTGATGTATATGTGTGTCCATGCATGTGTGTGTGCGCACGCCCATGCACGTCAATGTCAATGCAAGTGTGTGCAGTCAGTGTGTGCGGTTGTGTTTGTTAGATACTGCCCTCCCACAGGGTATCTTTACAAAGAGCATGATATAAAAAGAGACAGATAGGGTTAGAGAACGAAAACCGAAAAAGAAAAGGGGAGAGGGAGAGAGCTGAGTACAGTAGCTCAGGGGGATCTCTGTCTGGGTCAGAGACAGAGGAGTCAGAGACAGAGAGAAAGAGAGAGGGAGCGAAGGAGCGAAGGAGTAGAAAGGCAGAAAGAGAAAAGGGCGACGTGCTGAGAGGAGAGTTTTTCCTCAGGTGAGTTGTTCTGTAAGTGAGCGCTGATCTGCCCCGATCCTGTCACTGGGAAGAACGCCGGGTCGACTGCACTGAGAATACAAACAGCACCTTACTCAACACATACACACACATGAGCGCACACTCTGTGCAGCATCTTTCAGAGCTATTCAGATTCAACAGTGGAGCCTGTGAACTATTCACCTAGCTGTTGAACACATTGAGAGCTTATTAAGTGTCTTTGCCAACCATAGAAAGGCCAAGGATGTAATTTGCCAGTCACACACTGGTTTCACAGTCTGTCTCTTTAACACATCTAGCGCCCATCTAGCATCCTTAAGTCCTCAGAATGAGACAATTAGCGCTCAGAGACAAGGCCAGTGTAGTCGATGGACGAGGAATGGCAATGTGGAGGGAGACAATTTAGCAGAGGAATACGTTGTGACGGAGGAAGAAAGAGAGAAAAAATGAGGGGGAGACAGACAGATAGGCGGGGAATGGTCTTTTTAGATTCTCTAAGAAGCTAGAGGAGATACAGGAGGAACACAGAGAAAGAGACTTTTATGAGTCGGACAGTGAAAGGCTATCAGATGGGAGTGATAGGGAATAAGAGAAAGCTATAGAGTATGTGTTCAGCAGTGGACTAATTTCATGAACCTCTCTTACTGATTGTTAGTGGGGGGGGGGGGGGGGGGGGGGTAAAGAGAAGGAGTCTGTGATTTGAAGGAACAGGGGAAGAGGGAGTAATTCATGGGTGTGGGGGGAAACATCAGTAATGATTTTGTAACTATGCCTGGCCTGTGGATGAACTTTATCTCACATTAATCTTAAGTTTTCAAATTGTAGAAATGACTTTTCCTTTAATAAGAAAAACATTTGGAACAAGATATTTTTAATACATGAAAAACAGAGCAACAAGAGTTCTGCTTCTTTAGATGTGGTATCAACATATCACCCTTACACTTCATTTAAGGGGTTTTAATTTGGCAGGCACAGGGTTAAGGTGTCGATCATGAGCCGCAATCCCCAGTTGGCATCAAGCACAGCAGGTCCTTTGCTGCATCTCTCTCAACTTAGAAGGCATGTTAATACCAGCAACAAACTCTGCTGTACTTTCTTTTTGTGACTTCACCCAATCCTGTAACTGGTCTACAGGGCTTTGGACAGAGGGCGGTAATGTAGCATGCAGCTGAATTAAAGGGGTGGGTATTTAATTGCGGCCCACAGATGGCCTCATACATCTTTGGATCATTTAAAGGGGCGGTGGGCTGAGTAATGTGTGTGTGACACGGCGCAGTGTTTTATAAGAGAGCCCCTATTACGCAGACTGCTCTATAAAGAGACAAGTCAGCGGGGGAGAGGTGTGGTTAAAGGCCCGGTTTGTAATTGTAGTGTGACACCCTCCGTTTAAACTCTGTCACCCCATTGCTGGCTTTGTTTACATGGAGATTTATTAAAGAGATTAAAGTATTTTTTTTCACTCTGGCGTAGACCTCAGCAAGAACAGAGCAGTATAATTTGGTGAAAACAGTAACAAAAACCAGCTTTTGATTTTCACTGTTTTTCCATTCTCTGTTATCAGTCTGAGACAAAGAAAAAGGAGGCATGTGTAACATAACTGTTTGGGAAAAAAAGGAAACAAATACATAGAAGAAGAAAAAAAAAACAAGCAATGAGTGAAGAACCTATGAATAAGAAGCAAGAAAACCTGAGGAGGAGTTTGAGCGGGGGAAATCACAATTAAATGAATGGAAAAAGAAGCAGGAGGAAGAGATGAGGCCAGGGGTGGAGGGATATGAAGATGGTTAAGGAGAAATGAAGTGAGGGATATGTAGAGGAGTGTGTGTTTGTGGTGGGGTCCCAGCTGTTATCTCCCTGGGGGGTTGAAACAGCTGTCACGCACTGTAATAACACACACATACATGCATTGCTTTGTTCTCTTTCCCCATATCTATACACCCCCTTTTTATCCTCAGTTTCCCTGTTTTTTTTTGTTTTTTTTTGTTTGCTGATTCTTCTTTTAACCCCATCTTGGGATCAGCCTCCCCTGTGTGTGTTAGTTTTTTCCCCCCATCCACATTCCCTTCTTCTACACCCCTCCCTTTCATATAGAGATAGGGGGGAGACAGAAAGAGAGAGCGGGAATGATGGTAAGGAAGGGTGAAAGAAAGAGGAAAGAGGCATGGGAAGCAGAAGGACAGGCCTTTCATGTGTCCATATCCTCCGCTCTGCATAGTCCAGATTACATTCCCTCTCCTTGGCTAGACAGCTTTTCCAATTTCTCCCAACTGAGGGAAGACAGGTTGAGAAGAAGCAGCTGGTTAACTGCATTAACTCATTTTGGCCTCCTCAATACGCCTGGTACCCTAATCCCTCTCTGTTGACATGGCCAGGACGAGGGAGTGTGGTGCTGCTTGATAGGGAGGTCCTCCTGCCGCTCCGGAAGACACATGCCCTCCCATCTTCCTCTTATCACGCGCCCCTCTTCTCTTTCTTCAACATTAAGCAGCTCCAGCTCACAAAATTCAAACGGACAAATTGGAAATTTGTCTTTAGCTTTGGCTTTGGCTCTTTAGCTCAAGCACAACACAGTCAGACAAGGAGAGAAATTGGATTGGAGGTCATGAAGAGGAGAAGGAAAAGGCGCTTCTAGGCTACACATGCTCAGACAGAGAGGAGTGAGTATAGAGGACAAGGTGGATGGAGTGGGCACAGCTTGGATAGAGGCAGGTAGAGGTTGGATAGGCATGTACATGCACTGCCATATAAGACTTTGGTGTTGGGGGATGGAGAGCATTGTTGTAGGGGTGGATACAGGGGAGATCTAGAGGGATAGAGGGGGATCAGCGGAGTAAAAGGAGGAGGGGTAAAAGAAGAGTGATTATGGTGGGTCTGGGCTGCCAGGCCTGATAAATGACTAATCAGGAGAACAGGGCCTTAGGTCCCTCACAGGACCACTACTACCACAGGCTTATCACATGCACGGGCTACACACACACACACACACACACACACACTTACATTCGCAAACACCCTGCACACATGCAGCCTTACACACTTGGACACAAAAGAAGAGAGTAAGAGAAAAGAGAGAGATGGGTTGAATCCATAGCTGCCTCTCCTGGAGCAGCGCTCTGCCTTGAGAGTGGTTATAGATCCACCTCTGCCTCCTCCTCACGCCTGTCTCACCTCTCTGACTCCTTGCTCCAGGTCTAATAGTCTGCCAAAGCTGGGACAAAGAGCAGGTCACATAACCGACAAACTGTGGTTCTGTTACACATTGATATTTCCACTGTTTTAGAATGATGGCTAACATAACAGTTGATAACCATTATGAGGAGACACCTATCATCAAGTTTTTATTTAAATGTGTATGTAGCTTTTCATATGCTACAGAACAGATACCACTGGACATACTGGTGGGGGGAAAAAAGTTAGTCTGGCTAGTTAAATCCAATTTGGCTGCATTCCAAGCTAATGATCAGGAAGGGATGGGAAAAGGCAGGAGAGAGAATTATTGAGATCAGGGAGTAGGAGGAAGCAGCGGCGGTGGGAGTATATGGACGTCTTTGTGTGCCACGCTCCATTGACTTGGCCTCCATACCTCAGCAGCCATGTGATCCCGGTGTGATACTGCTAATAGTGACACTAGCGGGGTCGAGAGCAAGTGCGAAGGTGAGACAGTGGGGGTGGGGTGGGGGGATGGCACAGGGCAGATGGCAAGAGGTAAGAGAGCGAGGATAGGAAGAAGGGCTGGGAAAGTAGGAGGTGGGGGAGAGTTGGAGGAATAGACGAATAGCGGGAGCAGAAATGGGGAAGGAGAGGCGGATGGACTGGGTGGTCTCTGTGGGATCATGTGCAAGGACGGCCAAGTTGGTCTCTCCATCCCCTTGTACCTTTATGTCCCCCCATGTCCCTTTATGTCCAGCCGTGTCCCTGGACGCAAAGTCACTCGCGCAGCCAGATCACCTCTGTAGCGTATATACCTGAATGAGCAAACTGTGTTTTTACTCCTGTGGCTCCTGTTGTTCTAGTCATATGGCTAAGTGTGTATATATGTGTGTGTGTGCTGAAAGTTAGACATTAACCTACACAAGCAAGGTTTGTCTTCCTCCCTTTGGGGCTCAAGGGCATATACATCAGTTCTTATACCCATTCATTTGTTTTATACTGTGCCTTTTGTGCTGGTTTTCAAGGTGTCTTTTGTTGTTGTTGTTGTTTTTATTTTGTTTTGTTTTTCAATGATTCATCTTATTTTTATTTCTAATTATTTAGCTTACCTTTTGTTTTTATTTTTTTTCTGCTGCTGCAACTGAAATGAACTTCCCATCAAAAATGTGTGCTGTAAAACAATTTCTGAGCATTTAATTACATTTTTCCATTAAACCGTGGTATTTATGTGCTGTTCATATACTACACATTTCCTCACTCTGTGCTCAACAGCAGATAAAGATGAAATCCTAGCGGTCTAATTCGTATTTCACACCCAATATGTATCTGTGCCGTTCCTGGGGCAGCAGTCATAACATGGGAAGCGTTGGTTAAGCCTTCCCTGCTCTCTGACTGTCACTCCTGGCTAACTCCAAGCCGTGTTGAAGCCTTGTGATGCCTACTTCCCTCTGACTCTCTGTCTCCACCAATCACAACCTGCAGCCCTATGATGCCCTGTGATGTGGCTCCTGCAGATGCCGGTGTCCGTGGCGATAAGGCCTCACAGATGAACAATCTGATTGGATTAGCAGGCCCTTTGAACAAGCCCTGACTGGCTGTTTGCCGGCGGGATGCAAATGAGCTCCTTAAGAGGAAGGCAGAGCCTTGACCCTTATTGGGCCTGGCAGTATGGACGGTGGCATGGAAGGAGAAAGGATGGGTAGAGTGTAGCCTCTGAAAGCTCAATTGTGGGAAGTTAAGAGGTAAAAGTATATCACTGGCAGACAATCCTCCTTCTCTCCCCCTCTTTCTTCCCCTCTTTCTCTCTCAGTCTGGATAAGTGTCTTCATGGTGCCACTGTGCTGCATGGCTGGTCGACCTTCTGGTGGGACCTGGCTTTGCTCATTTGTGTCTGTGTGTCAGAGCCATTTGCCACTGTGTTATACCATCTCTGACAGCCACTTAACCTTTAGGCCTGGCACCATCCACTGTTAAGGTTCTTGACCCCACAGACTGGAGCTCAGCAACACCAGTGCTGTAGCCAAGACTTGATCAGTTGGAGCTAAGACAAGACCGAGATTCAAAACAAGACGCGATTGTGATTTTTAATGCTTAAAACTAAGGCTGGGGTCATACACAGAGTAGATTTGTGTAAAAAATCTGCACCACCTTCATACATTTCAGTAATACCCCTGCATTGGCACAGCTGGGGTACCAATGCTCAACCTTTCTGCAAAGCACTGCAAAGTGATCTGGGAAGATGCTACTTTGGCCAATCAAATATATGCAATGTGTATTTTTGGTAGATTTCTTTGTAACAAATACGCCATGTTAATGCAGTTTATCCAAGGATTAGCGCAACAAAAGATAAAATGATTATCATTGTGATAACTTCCCAGAGTTTCACAGCATTATAAACTGCTGTGTGGCCTCAGAACAATAAACTAACCACCTTGCATCTTATGTCGTTGCCTCACTGGTCTTCAGCCCAGTTAGACAGAACAGTAGAAAAACAATATACTAAGCTTGAGACCACTGACAGTTTTAAGGGTGTGGACCAGATGTTCTGGTGTTCAGTGTATGGATGGTGATCTTAGTTTCCCTGAAAGAGCCCCAATACATAGCAATACATGTAAGTGTATCCAGTCTTGTGGCAGTAATCGTCTTCTTCATCAGAAAATTAGGGTTGCAGCTAATGGTTATTTTATAGCTTTTGTTTTTGCTATCAATCAGTCAGTAAGTCTATAAAAAGGTAAAAATTTAAAAGGGCACTACCAATGATGGTAAATGATGGACAAACATTTTTTATAGTCACTGGAAGAAGAAGTATCATACAGTTTGAGTTAAAGACTCAAATGAGATTAAAACAAAATGGGTTCAAGAGACAGAGAAAAAGACAATGAAAGAGCCTCGGGTCTAATAACTGGACTGAAAACTGCTACTCTTGTGAGCAACATGTCCACGGTGCTTCAGCGTCCCTTAGGTATGGTATTGCTTGTATTAAATGTTTGAGAGTTACTGTGCAGTAGGGGCTCGGAGGAATCTTTTACTATTTTATGTGAACACACACACACTCACTCACTGTGCAGTCACACATGCTGTATGACCTCATACTGCCAACAGAGGAAGAAAGTCAGGTAGGGTCCGTAAGTCATGCTAGATAAATCCTGCTTTTGTTCCAGAGAGACAAGGTTGTTTTGGGTGTGGAGGGACGGAGGACTGAATGGATGGAGTGGTACAGTTTTTAAGAGCAGGTCCCACTGTTAAAGGCTTTGTAGGCAGCGTGGCCCTTCTCTCACCCCCCTCCTCTCCCCTGGGGGTTTTATCTGCCCATTTCCTCCTCTTGTGCTGGGCCCTCGGGACGGCTTAATGGCGCCATGTTCCCTGTCAGTCAGATATTTAAATGGAAACCGACCATGAAAGTATGGCTGCTCAGGGCTGGCTCGCTGTGCCACGTCCTTGCTCTCAGCAGCAGAGTCAAATGCAGAGCCCCAAACCCCAGCCTCAAGCTCCAGACAAGCCTGGGGAGGGGGAGTCAGGCTCAATCTGCAAGTTTAATATCCCCCATCAGGTTTTAAACCTGTTTACCTTGCAGATTTGATCAAGGATACTGATGCAAATGGAGGCAAAGGCTCCTTGCTCTGGAAACCTTCTGTCCAGTGGTTCATTGATTCATGCTAAATGGGTTCAAGCATCATTCTTAATCACTCACTTGACTCAATTGATATTGTCCTAAACACAAAAGAATATTGGTTTCTGTTCACAAACCTGCATCTGAAACAATGCACTGTTGCACTTGTAGCCTGTTTGTGTGGCTGTTGTGTTGCGTCACTGTTGTCTTTTTCCACAGTTATAATAATCACTGTGACTATTGACAGCTGCAGGTGGTCTTACCAACCCTCACCAGACAACCTAATTTAACCCAGTAATAAATCTCTGTGCCCAGTTGGCCATTTTAGCTGTTTGGCACAGGGCACTGTAAATTCACCCTAATTAGATCCTCCTTCTACTCCTCCCACTCTCTTCCCCCGTCTTTCCTCTCTCCTCTGACTCCCTCCCTCTCCCCCGTCTCCTCCCCTGCTCATTGGTACATATGCTCATACACCTGGCCTGCATCGTTACCTGTTTACAAATGACCCGGCTGGTTCTGCTGGCTTCAGCATCCACTCCACCACACAGTACTGAATCTCTCTCCCTCTCTCGCTCTCTAACCTCCCCTGTGTCATAATTAGACCTCAGAGCTCATGTTTGCTTAATATCATAATCCAGTACACCTGCATTTCTCTCTCTATAGTGCTTAGGTGTACCACCCACCCCACCTACGCCCCCCACTCCCCCACCCCTGACCTCATGCAGATAGAGTTTTTAGAATTGATGTTACCAGAAACTGTTAGCGAGTGTATGTATTTTGTTTTCACGTTTTCTCCCCACCAACGCAGCAGCGCTGAAAGGCCAACAGCACTCCCCTCCTTTTTGCAGTTCCTCTAAAAGGTATGGGTGTTGAGCATGTGTACATATGTGTGTGTGTATGTGTCAGGGGTGTCAGTGTCAGGGCTAATGGTCTCTAGCAGGGGCGCCAGCCTGAAGATTTATGCCACAAATTAGTCAAATGTGATCAAACAGCAACCCAGTTAATCATGCAGGACCCACGTTTGTCCCTGCTTTATCTACAGGCGTAATTATAGACACCCATTCCTGTGACAGGCCAACGGCAGGCCCCTGTGGAGTGATATTGGGGGGCCGCCATGCAGTGTTGTCACGGTGATAAATGTCTTAGGGGTTGCGGGGAGTGTTTTAAACACGTATATACTTAACACCCCCTTGTGAATGCTGTGAGTGAAGGCATGGCCCCTGCAGAACTGGTCTAACTGTTAGATAAGGACCAGCTTCCTAAATGAATATTAGTGTGAATGAGTTGGGTCCCTCTTCCCTCCCCAGCCTCACAATTTGAAGCACTTCAGCCATTAAGAACAAGCATTGCCTATAAATCCAATTCATCATATGACTCCCAATTCATTATGCGTTAAGTGTTGACTGGTTAAAGTGAGCGCTATCACTCATCCCCTCCCTTTTCAGCTGCCTCCTCTGCAGCCCTGCACAACTTGGAATGTGGGAATGGGAATCATCCGGCAGTATTCTGTTATTCCAGGCCATTACCATGTGCCAAGCTGGGAAGGAGATCCAGTGATGTGTGCTGCAGTTTGTGATTGGAGTGGATCCTCTCTCTCTCCTCCTCTGACAGCCATTTTAAACACTCGTTTATGCAGCGCTTTTAATATCAATAAGAGAAGCAGGCAGGCAGGCGGACAGGCAGCAGTTTCTTATACACACACACACACACACACACACACTCACACACAGAGTGACACACACGGCCTGGCTGGAAATCAGCAGCCTCCATCTCCCTGGTATGACAGGGTGTGGTAATTATGTCTCTGTGAGAGTGTGTGCTGTTTGCTGGGTGAAAAATGATAATGGGGTGATTTTTAAGTGCCATATCTCCCGCACGGGTAATGAAAAGTACTTTTAATCCAGTTCGGAGGAACGGAGGGGTGGAGGAGAGGAGTGGCTGGGGAGAGGAAGCAGAAGGGTCTGTTGTGATGGGAGGAGAGGAGGAGGAGTGGAGGAATAAGAGGGTGCTCTGAGGGTGGAGGGATGCTGATAGAGGGAGCAGAGGAAGAGGGGGAGATGGGGGAGTTCTGTATGGAGATGAGGGGAGAGGACGAAACGAGGAGCGAGGAGAGGTTTCAAGGCAATGCAGTGGCTGAATCGTGTGTGTGTGTGTGTGCACAGGCGTGCGTGTGTATGATAGGGAGCTTGTGTTGTTGTGCCAGGGGAATGCCTAAGCCTTGGCATGAATCTTGAGCTCAGCAATTAGAATAATTAAGAGGGACTGACAAGCTTTTAGAGTCTCTCTCCCTTCCCCTCTCTTACTCTTCCCATTTCTCTCTCCCTCTCTCCATCTTTTTCTCTCTCATTCCTGTGCCAGCTGTAAATGTGGAGTATGTCAGACAACATTATGTCAGTTATGTCAGGTTAACACACGTGCGATTGTTAGAAGTCTGCGAGTGTCAGGTGCATGAGCGCCAGTGAAGGGGAAACCCTGCAACTGTGTCAACTCTCGCTTCTCTCACCCACGCGTTTCCCTAAGTTCGTGCATGCTATAAAGCTTGCATTAACACAACCCATGTATGATACATTCATGCTGTGGAAATCTATTTTTGAGAGGCTGCTCTGTAAAACATAGTCCACTAATATTACCCTGGAGTCAGGATCACCTAAAGGGCTTATCACAATCACACCTCACAAGTAAAGACTGAAAGAATAGGTGTGTTGTTATGCACACACAAGGTATGTGTGTATGTGTGTGAGAGAGAGAGAGTTCACTAATGACTTCACACCCCCATTAGGGCTTTGCTTGATATGTCACACTTCATTATGTACTTAGATCAGTGGTGCATGAACTTGGAAAAGAGAGTGCGCATGTATGAAGCGTGTTTGCGCTGGGGACTGTGTGGCTATACAAACTTTTGGCCATATCTCTCCTCTTGTGTTGTGGACCAGTGGGTATTGCACTTTTCTTTTGGGACCTACTTTTTTGAATTTTTAAAATATCATATAACTAAAAATATAGATTCCAGACCACAGTGTTGCCACATTACTTGCCATATTACATTACTTACAATGAATATGAAGTTGTCTAAAATATTACCTGTGTTTAAATGTATTTTATACCTTTGTGTAAAGAGGCTACAGGAACTTATGCTCTTATAACCTACAATAGACAGTGACTTTACATAACATTAATTCTGTTCAGTGACTGCTCTTTTACCTACAGTCCAAAATAATTTAATTCCTCCTCTGTCCTAAGCTTGGCTCTGGACTCAGAATGTGATTGTTGCTGGGTTAGTCTAAGTAATCTGTATTCAGGACACCTGAGAGCAAAAAATAAATGTCCTTGTCAAAGCAGATACATTTCTATCTGTTTAAATCTGCTTAACATTTTATAATAGGGGCCTGATATATGGAGAGTTTTATTTGTCTTCATAATTTACAAGATCTCTTGTGTGTGATTCATAGATCAATTACTCAAAGAGCCACCACTGTCCAAACATTTATTCCACTGTTTAAGCATGGCCTTTGTATATAAATCCATCATAAAATCCTAAGTGTAAACTATTTGTGTGCATGTTTGTATGCAGGTATCAGTGTTTGTATGCACATGTGTGCGTGCTTGTATGTGCATGGAGCATATGTGATATGTTTTAATTCATGGTAAACAGACAGCAATGCGGTGAGGCAGGTTAGTTTTATCAGAGTGTGTTTATCTTAATTCCCCTCAGTCTCTTTCAGTCCTACCATCCATTACCTGTCTGAAGAGGAAGTGGGGCTCTCCTGGGCCCCACACACAAACATACAGTTACCTTGGCGCTTAAAATATGATGATAAGACTGTATGGGAGTATGTATGTATTGCTCACAGCATGTGACTAACTGCCTATGTCTTTGTCAGTTTCGTATGCATTGTTGCCTTGGCTCATGGAGAAGATGATGTTTTTCATAGCGGTCCATTGTGACCTTGGTGATGTAAACAGGTTGGTAATGTAATCATGGGCGGAGGAGAGGGGCTGCTCTGACAAGGAACCATAAACAGGCTAATGGATGCATGCCATGCTAACATGACACATCTTACATGTCCGCACAGCATATGCCATGGCACACACACATGGCACGTTCAGGTCAGGTGTGATGAAATTGCCATTTTTTGTCCATCGATCTACATTCAATAATCCATAGCATGTTTAGGTCAGTTTTTTTTGCAGATTTATTAAAATCAAAAAGAATTCATTCAGTACTTTGTAGAGGCCCCTTTGTCAGATTTGGGCAGTTTTATGCCATTCTTCGTGTCAGATCCTCTCAAGCTCTGTCAGATTGGATGGGAAGCGTCTATAAACTGCCATCATCTTGTCTCTCTAAACCTGTGTTCTGTGGGGTTGAAGTCTGGGGTTTGGCTGGGCCACTCAAAGACAGTCAGAGGCTTGCTCTAAAACCACTCCCAATGTTGTCCTGGCTGTATGCTTTGGATCATTGTCATGTTGGAAAGTGAACCATCAACACAGTCTCCGGTTGCATGTGGTCTGGAGCAAGTTTTCTTCAAGGAACTCTGTATTTCATTCATCCTTCCTTCAATCCCCCCACAGCATGATGCTGCACCACTATGCTTCACCACAGGGTTTGGTGTTATCCAGGTGATAAGCAGTGCCTGGTGTTCCCAGACATAGTGCTTATAGTTCTGCCTAAAGGGCTCAGTTTTTGCCTTATCATACCAGACTCTTTTTTTTCTCATGCTCTCAGAGTTTTTAAATGCTGTTCGGCAAACTCCAATTGGGCTGTCATATACCTTTTACCCCATTTAGACACTTTACCATGCAGGCCTGAGTGATGGAGTGCTGCTAAGATGGTCATCCTTCAGGTTCTCTGCAGAGAACTCCTTCTTGCTAAGTTACTTACTTTGGCCTAACAGCCAGCTCGAGGAAGATCCTGGTGATTCTAAACTTCTTCCATTTTGCAATTATTGAGGCCACTGTGCTGCAAGGGAACAGCTTATACATGGTGTTATACCCTTATAACGGACGGTAGACTGATGGCAAAAGTGGCAGTTTTAGCCATTTAAAATGAAATCTACAAACTCAATAAACTGTGTTAAGAGGCCACTATATACAAAAGAGAGGGGACATTAACATGTAAATATGAGAGATCCATACACTTTCATGCACACACTGTATGTATGCTCACACTACATTACCCCCTGTGTGGAGAATGACAGGCTCTATCGGGGGTATGACTTCTCCCCATGCTGTTTGTCTTTAGGGTCACGTCCTGCCCTCTAACTCCTGACCCCTGACCTTTGACCTTAGTCCGTCAGCCAGCAGACACCAGCACTGAGCTGACAGCTCCCAAAGCCCACTGACCCCAAAAGCAGAGAGAGAGAGAGAGAGAGAGAGAGGGAAGGAGTGAGAGAAAGACACAGAGAGCTGGAGCCGGAGCTGCGACCGTCGACCTCTCTTGGAGGGGAGCAGTGTACACCCAGCTAGAGTGACAGTTTACCTGTTCAAAGAGGTCAAGAAGAGAGAGCGAGAGAAAGAGAGGAAAACAAAAACAAACACAGATCTCATTTATGAAATATGAAAATCAAAGTGAGAGGAAATGAGAAAAGAAAGGGATGTAAGGATTGAAGAGAGGGAGGAGAGGAAGAGGGGAGGAGGTGAGGAATGGGATGGGAGGACAAACATGGGTGAACCTGGCTAGTGGAGGTCACACTCTGCCTGAGGAGACAGGTGCCTCAAGATTAGCCTCCACATTAATGGCCTTTACTTACTCTCTCTCACACACACACACACACACACATGCATACACGGCGCAAGCCAGTACTGGAGAACTCCCTATACCACAGGGACGTGGAACTAGTGAGAACACAGCTCTGACTCTCATATCCTATTTATACATCCTTTCCTGTACATTACAATCCTATTTAGCTCGCCCTGCTTCCTACACAATCCTATTTATGGACTCACCCCCACCCCGCCACCTCTGCGCACCCCCCCCTCCACTCTCGAATCCTATTTGTGTGCCCTCTCCTCCTGTATGCAGGTGCCATCTATCCAAAAGGCTGCCTACTGGGTGTGTAAGCTGTGATTCAGATGAGTTTGTGTGTGTGTGTGCTCACCAGTGTTTGTGTGTTAATGTAACACTGAAATTGGAGTGTTCCACCCAGGAATAAGAGAAACACTGTTCTTGGACTCTTGCGTCTGCAAACATCAGTCAGTGCTTAACTAAGAAGCAGTTTTTTGTTCTCTAAAGGCAAACAAGCTTGAAATTTGCTTTTACCCCACATCATTATGCACTGAGAGGAAACGGCGTCAAATCAGTCTTTCTCTTAAAGATGAAACAAACCCAGAGATTTAAGGTGAGACTGGAGTTGCTTGCCCTCTACTGCAACCTCTGCTATCTGATGTAATACATTGCACATCCCTGTCTCTGCATTCATAGATCGTCTATGAGTAAAGATGAGTGTCTGTGTCTTCTGTCCCGTCCTATCTCCACCTGTCCCCGTGACAGGCCTCTTATCCTCCATTAGTGTATTTAAACAGGACAAAGTGCCTGTCCATATCACAGACCTGTCTCCACCTGACTCCCCTACCTGCACTCACCCGGCGTTATGAAAGCATCCT
>NW_026115380.1:0-28784 GCF_001640805.2 Lates calcarifer
TCTGGCTCCCCTGGTTTTCCTAAACCTACATGCATGTCTAAACACGGGTTTATGAGAGCAGCGCTGATGTGGAAATCTCCTAAAATTAAACAGAATTTCAGCCCATTTTTATATATTTGTCTGTTGTTGGTTTGTCCGCGGCGTTGTCACTATAACAGGCACTGACGCCGCGTGGGAGTGTGTGTGTGTGCGTGCGTGCGTGTGTGTGTTGTGGCGTGGTGACCCAGCATGACGCCGTAGTAAGCATCGCACATGGCTGCCAGCAGACAGAGAGAGAAGGAGTGTGGGAAACTGAAGGAAAAAGACAAAGAGAGGGAGGGAGGGAGAGTGATGGAGGAAAATATGTAGATGAAGAAAAGGGAAAGAGGAGAAAGAGACTAGACTAGAAATTAATGGTGACAGAAAAGCTAAAAATGGGAAACATGAAAAGAAAGACAGAGGGAGGGCGATAATGTAAAGGACAGGAATCAGCAAGAGAGTGAGAAATAGAAAAAGGGAAGAAGAGAAATACACACACATTCTGTCCCAGTTACTGTCAGCTGCATGTCAGGCTTTATTTCTCAATGATAACTTAATCTTCCTCAACACTCACACACACACGTCTCATGTGTATCTGAATTATATTGTGGGGATTTTACAGCCATCAGCTATAAATATTTAATTTCTCTGATGTAAAAATCTTTACGTCGTTTTGGTGTGAAAAATGGTTCTAAATATTAGATAACCCATGAGCCTCTGCAGTCATTACTATGGAGAGAAGCCCAAAATCATGAAAACATCGAATATTCAAACACTCCATCACTCCATCAGAAGCATTTATTCGCTTTATTCAAAAGGAAAAGTCAGAGCTTGTCAATTTCCTGGAGTCATTTTGCATGTTATCACTAGGATTTTTTTGCTTTTTATCATTTCACACTTTCTCTCTCTGAACCACTAACACTCAGTCACTGTAACCCTAACTAAGATGCTGTTAAATGACACATAAAAAGTTTAAAATGCAGAGACATGACACATGAAATGTCCTGAAGAGTCAAACAGCTGACATTCAGCCTGGTTTGACCTCCTTTTACACATTTACTCCCAATTTTCTCTTGACATTGACAAAGGACGCTTCCATTTTTCCATGGAAAAATCTAATTACAGCAAACAGTGAGGCTAACAGGACCCATTAAGCTGGAAGACACTGTGTGGACTCAATTTTAACGCCAAAACTGGTCACTCCTGGCTAATGTTCAGGTTGAATTTAATATTCAGGTGTGTAAAAAGGACACAGGGACAGAGTGACTCAGAAAGAATGAGATGGAGAAGCAGAAAAAGAGAGAGAGAGACAGGGCGACCATCTTTTTTGGTCGTTCTTGTTATTGTTTTTCTCCTTCGCTCAGTTTTCCCTTCTCAGGTTTCCCCTCACTACGTTTCCCAACATATCATTGGCCTTGGTGTGTGAGAGTGTGTGTGTGTCTGGAGCCATGGGATGAAGTGTGTGGTTACCCACTGGTGTGACCAGGGACACAGGGGCACCTCGCTCTCTCTGTGTGTCTATGGCTCTCTCACTCTGTCATTTTCTGCTGCCTCTGTCCTCCCTCTGTGTAATGTGTTATATTTGCAGAGGTCATCTGTTTTCTGAAGCCTGTGAAAAACTGCCGTGTTTGAAATCTGTAAATGAAGAATTGAGGGTAGATACCAACAAAACGGTGACATTTTGAAATATAATGTTACGGATTACGTGCACAGTATTTTGTTAGGAATTTGCTAAGGCTCAGTGCAAAATGACTGTGGCTGTATTGCATTGACACGACCCATTAGAGAGGACTTCTCAGACTCTCAGTAGGTTGGAGCTGGGTCACTGGCGACACTCCGCTCACCTGTGTGACTGGTGGTGAATGTTATATTAGTTTGTGGCAGTCTGTCCTCCAGCTTTCACTTTTGCTTTTGTTGTATTTAGTTCGTATTTTGTTTACTATCTACTGAAATTTGAGTTCTCACCTTTTGTGTGAGAACATTAGGCTATAATGTGCTTATTTTTCATATTCTATCCAAACAGTCTCATTTGGATGGATTTATTTCTCTAGGCTGATGTGACGTGTTTGGGCAGTTGTGAATGCAGCAATCACACTCAGACACAGACCAAAACAACCAGACCCTTGAGAGGAGGTGGTCTTGTTGTCTCGTGTAGTTAGTTTGTTGTGGAACCTTGATCCAACCCAACTACCAGGTATATGCTGTAAGTTTGACCCAATGGCTCCTGTAGCCAGGTGTGACGTGTGGTGCAGTTTGTGTAGTAGTAGCTGCTATTACTTCATGTTAAATTGCATAGCAGTGCTTCTCTATGTATGTCACACCTGCTAAATCACTCCTGCACACGCTTTTCCCCAGATGATATAAGGATTCAAACCAGCAACCTTTCAAGCACAAGCATCCCTCTCTGAGCTTCCAAACCCTCAAACCCCAACTGAACCTCTTAATCAGCAGGTCTGAGACAAGGAGAACCACCAGCCCAACCTGCTGGACCTGAGTCCACTCCCAGGAGACCTAGAACTCTAAGCGGCTGTGAGGAGCTTCCAGGTTTCTGGACAGAGAGGATTTTATCACAGGCTTGATTTCTTCTATAGCAAAAAAAAAAACAAAAACACAGAAAAAACAGATCCTCGGGTCAAACTGGAAAGGACAGAAAACCAGAAAGAAAGTCAGTTTTGACTGCTTCTGGCAACCACAATACTTACGTATGTGCAAAGGGGATATGACGCCACTGACAGGCAACCAAATGAAACGGACCATGGCCTTGATTATAATTATGGATTTCTCTAGGTTTGAAAATTGATGGAAACATTTGGTGTAACGTAAATACACAGCTGAACAAAATAACATAGGTCCAGTCATTTATAAAAATTTTAATGTGGAAAAGTTACATGTTATACCTTTAAGAAACAAAGGCACTGTAAGTTTTACATCTTTCTTCATTTTCGTCACGGCAGCACTGCTAATGTCCTTTGTGTATGTGTCTTTTCCTGTTTTTCTCTTAGCTACACGTTCCAGACTCACACACACACACATACACTCACACACGCACATACAGTAGAAGGAAGCAGTAGTAAACAGCAGTGACGTCAGGTTGATGTGTGATCAACAGCAGCACAAGAAGAGGTGTCATGGTTAAGGTCAAGGTATGCCTCACACACACACACACACACACACACACACACACACACCATGGATACATTAGCTGGACACAAATTCTGCTGCAAACTCAGCCTCACTGTGTCTCTCCCCCTCAGAGGGAAGACATTTAAGAGGAAGGAAGAGGGAGGAAAGAAAGGACAAAATTATTCATCCATTTATTTTTACCACGTAGTCTCCTTGAGATCAGGGTATCTGTTTCTACAGCATCCTGGCCAGTTTACAGGTTTAAAAACATATACATTTATATGTCATGGAGTCTTCCTGCTCCATGTAGATATGCAGTTTGATTGTGTCAGTGTTGGTATGTACATTGAGAGGAAGGCGCATGTTTCTCTTGCTCATCTGATCAGCATTTATACAAACCTGTGACGTTTTAGAGATACTCGTTCATGCCTGACTCTTAAAAGAAGAAGGAGCTCACTTCATCCTTTAAAATGTCTTTGTGGGTAATTTTTTTTTCTGCTGAAATGTTAGTTGGCTTCAAAGAGGGGAATGTTTACTCGTCTATCAACTTCACTAACACTATGTATGTTTTGATGATGCTTCTTGAGAGGCTAAATTTGATTCATATTTTTGTCAAAGAAGAGTTGAGCATCATTTAGCTCCAAATGAGGGGAGACTGATGCCACCTGGGGTGAGAGTGGCATTAATTCCAGAGATCCTGCCTGATTGGGCACAGCAAGTGACAGGGCATAAAAGGTTTTAGAGGATGGCAGACTGGTTGGTCTGTTTTTTTTCATGCTCCAGGAAACTGGAGGAGGGCCAGGGTTTTATGCACCGTGAAGGTTTTTCCCGCTACTTGACTCTAAGTGATAAACTTAATGAAATAGTTTTTGTTGCCAGCTGACCATCTCTCTGGTGCTGTGTCTGCTCTGTAATGCTGAACCAGCTAGTTCATTCTTTCCTCAATCAGAAGATGGGGAGGTGCAGGTGAAGGATCTGGTGCAGAACAGACTGCAGGAGGCAGATGTAGAAATAAAATGAAAAGCAATGCCGTATGTACTTGTGCTGCATTAGTAGAAAAGGAAATTTCCCCCCAAGAGTACATGGAATTTGGATGTAGGACCACCCCCTGAGCTGGATTAGAATTTAGGTTCAGGGACTCACCCCCAAAGTGGGTGTAGTACAGTGGAAACCTGTGACAATGGCTACACCTTAAGTTATGTGTTGTCAAGTTTCTGAAATAAAATGCCCTGTCTGGCACCAGAAAGTTCCAAGTTGGGAAAAGATGGTGGTTTTTGGCTAAATAAAATATCTGATAGCACTGACAAGCATCTTGTTCTAACCTGAACAAACAGCTTTGAGTTGCTTGAACAGAACAATGAAGTTATTAATCATGTTTCAGCTGACAGGAGGAACCGTAGGGAAATGAAATTCATGGAAATGTTACATCAGTCTGCTTTCCAAGGTTCTCTGTTCAAATCTGTAATATTATTTAGTTGTCTGGTCGATTATTTTCTGTTATCAAGTATATTTTGTTTCGGATTGTATTGGAATCAGTGTGCGTACAGTTAGTTTTGGGTCAGTCTTGAGTTGTAAAAAAAAAAAAAAGGTTCTTTAGTTCAGCAAACCTGGAACCCAGAAACCTGGAAGCCTCTGGGAGCTTCTTGGAGCTGTTGTGATGTTGTGTCTCTCGGGATGAGTCGTGGTTCTGATTGTGTGGTCTGCTGCTGCTTTTGGCTTTAGACGAGCAGCAATAAAAACTTGGACCTTTCTAGAGGCTGTTATGGCTGACCTAGCAATTCAGGAGAGACCAAACCAGGACCAAACAGCAGCTGCATACAAATAGTCATCAGGTGTTTCATAGGATGCTCTGCCCACTTTGTACTTGTGTTTTTAGGACCCATATCATGATCTGTACTGTCTTCTCTGAGCTGTACAGGCCTACACCTGATTTTGTGGATCTCCAGTGAAGAAGTAAATCAGCCCAGATGTATCAAATGTTTAATTCAGCGTGGCGACAGGACACAAAACTGTTCATGGACATGCCATTTATTGGGGGAACTGAATTTGTGACCTTCTAATTAAAGGTCAGTGCCGCTTTGCTGAATCTCAGTCGTCTGGCTTGGAAAAACACTCGCTCGACACTGAGCTGTGTCAGACCTGAGTCAAGCCAAAGCCTTAGTCCCATCAGACCAAAAGAAGAGAGAAAAGCCAATATCTTATTTTTGGTTTGGCTCAAAATATCTTTCATGTTTTGGTGTGGAACATGTGAAGCAGTATCCCTATCCACTTGACATTGTAGATTAATAAGCCATCTGACAGATTTTTTCCCCAGCATTTGTCATCTTTATCATGTTGAAATTGTTAAAAGTCGAGAAAGATGGGAAAGACAAGCCCAGGACAATGTGTTAACTCCATACAATCTTTTATCCCACTGAGCCACCAGGATACACCTGTTATCAATTACTCATTGACTGCCTGTAATGATAAAACCTGAGCAGCTGCCTCTGCTGACAGGATTTCATTAATCTGGAAACTTTAGTGTCCAGTAATGGCCCAAAAGAGATTTAGAGGAGTCTTTGTCCAGACAAGAACAAAATGACAAAAATGTTATTTTGTTTTGTTCGTCTCCAAAAAATTTAAGGTTGGGTTTTAAAACATTGACAGTTAGCTGAGTGTATTTGGCAGTTTAGGGTTGTGACTGGCAAGAATAACGCATAGTCCTGTAACTTTAGCAACATATTTAGAAAAATTGCCAGTTTTCTCAGCCTGGACCGATTTCAGACCTGTGTCTGTCTTACACAGGGTCCATATATACTAACTAGTCCTTCAGGACAGCAATGCAATAAGGATATTATATGGTCCCATAGGTGAAACAAAGTCTTAAGTCATACCTATTAAGTCCTGAGTAAAGTCCCAAATCAAGACTGCCCAATACAGAGTCAGGTACTCAAGAGAACCCCAACAAGTCCTGAGTCATGCCCCCGAGTCAAGGCATTGTTTTGCAAATTCAAAAGTTTCAGTTCATGAGACTGAAGTCATAAGTCCAGATCCAAATCATAAACTATGCTTTTGAACTCTAAACAAGTCATGATGTGTACTTGTATCTGACTCAAGTCCAGGCTTGTGGCTCGAGTCCACACCTTTTGAAAAGGACTGCATGAGATCAGCAGCAGCTGCTTTGCAGCAAAATCCACTCAGTCACAGAGAGTAGAAGTAAATGAAACGGTGATTGAAGTTTATGTTTGAAGCCAAGAGAGAAAGAGCAACAGAAAAAAGAATAGCATGGCAGTGTGAGCTTGTAGATCTTCTCCAGTGGGTGAGATGTTTTCAGTCCCAACATCAGGACATTTCAGTCCTCCAGACCAGATGACTTAAACACAGTTTGGTTTGGACAGCAGGCAGTAAGAAATAAAGTCTAAGTATTTAAAGCTAAATCAACTAGTATTTTGCTCAGGTTTGGTCCCATCTAAATCCCTGGGTTAGAAGCCATAAGAGCTTCTAGAAAGATCCAGGTTTTTATTGCTACTTTACTAAAGCCAAGAGATCCACCAGACCACAGTGTGTGACCTGGAGTCTTGGCAGCAGTTTATTTTAAAACCGTACTGTATAGAGACTGTAGATGGACTCAGTTAGGTCTCTTCTGGTGACTGTAATGAAGTTTATAATAAATTTTCTTTACTGACAGGATTCTAATTGGAAAAATTGACCATGATTTCTTCTTTCTTTATCCTGTAATTCAGCTTCAAATGGCATAAAATATTATAAATATAAACAGATATTGCTGAGTGCAGGTATTGTGAGGCTCAGTGATGCTTTGAGATAAATGATATGTCAGCAGGCTAAAGTATGCACAGTGACAATGCTTACATGCTAATGTTTAACAGGCACAATGTTCATCATATTCATAGATTTATATTTGCATATCAGATATGCTACTTAGCATTAAACACAAAGTACAGCTGAGGCTTAAAGGGGATGTCATTAGTTTTGCAGGTATAGATATAAATACTGGACAAAATAAAGAATATGACCTGATGACAGCAGTTGAAAAGTAAAGAGATGACAAAAATGATAACAGTTAATCCTGAGGAGGACATGATTGTGTGCACCAGATTTCATAGTAGAGACATAAAGCTCAAAACAACAGTTGTCAACCTCATGGCCTTATAGCAGATAAGGAAAAGTCAGGTAATCGTTCTCTTCATCCTCTAGGGACCATGAATGTCTTTATGAAACTGACTGAAGTGGTGGACCAACATGTTCCTCAGTTTTACTTTTCCACTTTCCAATCCAGTATACTGTATTTATACATGTTTTAACCTGCTCTGATCCTCTGGGTTTGGAATCACAGAATTAGCTAAAGGTGTCTAGGTGAGTGCATCTCCAGCGTTGTGCTGATGAATCAGGCATTTCTTAGAACACAGAGTAATTTGCAGCCTTTAACAGTGCAAACAGATTGATGTTTCAACTCTTGTCTTCATCACAGTCACAGGTTTTTTTTCTTTTGATCAAATTCTAACTGAACTCTATCATGGTCCTTAAACATCTGATAAATGTCAAGACTTCTTGAACAGTTTTGTAAACTCTGTTTTTTCACACACAGCATCTTCCAGTGTGACAACCCAATAATGACAGTGAGCAACTCTTTAGTTTTCATCCAAACCAAACAGAGCATGATGACTGTGTTTGAGTCATCTGCAGCTGGATGGACAGAATGAACTTTGACAACACTGAGGCTGAAGGTTATTTATATATCAAACCTTCAGTGACAGTTATAATCTCAAAAGGGTTCTGAGAGGCTCAATGAAGAAAACAAAATAAAATAAAATTCCCAGCAGTAATGAACACTGACACTCTGCTGGTCTGAGCTGAAATGTCAAAACAATGTTGGGATTGTTGTGTCAAAGTGTCAGAGGTCAGATATTGTTGACATGTTATATGGGAAGTAAGAGGGTGAGCACAATAAAGAGAGAAGGAAATGGAGAAAATGGTTGAGAGAGGTGGAGATAAAGAGGTAGTGAGTTTAACCTCCTGTTCTCAGCTCCAAACATCCTGTGGGAGGGAAAACCCCGAGCGCTCTGCAACAGGTGCTTCACACATACAGAAAAACAATAATCAAGGGAACACATGTTAAGTTCTGACATCTTTTCCTCTTTTGCTGCGTCTATTTGTTCCCACCCCCCCTTTAGAGGCTCTCTACAAACCTGCAGAGACATGGAAATGATGGAAGTGTAAGCTGGGAACAGACTATTGAACAAAGACTTTTTTTTCAGTCTTGACAGACAGAAGCACATACTGAATGCCAGAGAGACAACACTGCCTGACAGGTATCAGCTAGCCCTGACTTCACATGAGAATACAAATGCTATACCCACAAGCCTCCTTTCTTGCAAAATGTAAAAGTCTGACACACAGGAGTGATTAGTATGAGTGAGGTTTGGTACTCTAACCCTCGGCTGATGGAAGGAGCATTGTCAAACTCTCAATCTCTGCCACAACATTGACAGCTGAAGCCCTCTGCTTTTTCTTATTCTTGGCTAAATACTGTATATGAATACAATCATTAGCTGATCCTGGATCCAGTTTCACAAAGATTCTAGAGAAACAAAGACAGATTTTGACTTAAGTAGTCACACTTTAGATAGATATCTGAATTTGCCTATTGCACAAAAAACATGGCTGACTGAGTAACTGCATCAAACTGCTCAGCCCTCTGGAAGAATTCAACAGCTATAGAACATTTTACAATAATACAAAAAACCTCCAGTGATTGAAATCTCAATCTTAAAGGGTTTGAACATACAGATATCCATGGACCATGTGGTGAGGTCAAAAGCCCCAGAAAACAGAGTATGTGTAGATTGTTTTGTTGGCTGACTCAAGTTTGACAAAATAAATTTGGCTCAAGTTTCACTCACAGTAGTTGCTTTTCCTGGAGCTTTCGACTGCATCCCATGGTCCTCATCAGTGGATACCGTTTGCTCTGTTGTCATGAAAATGGTTTCTCTCTCTGTCCTCTGCTAAAGTGACTGAATGCTCAAAATTGACTCAGATAAAACTTGATTTATGTCACATTTACACAAAGTTCTTTACAGATAGAGCATGAAATGTACATTTTACTCTCAAATTGACAAATATAAGGCGGTGTCTCAACAAAGTGAAGTTTCAAGGAGATAGGAAGGAGACACTATGTTCACAGAGGAAATTTTTTAACTAAAAACATCCCTTCATTTCCATTAATCAAACATAAGATACACAAACACATCCTTTGTTTTTTTATTAATCATAATATGTAACATATTTTATACCAAAATATTTCACAAGGCTTTGGGCCTTTATTACTGATAAATCAAATGCAGCTGGCGTCTCTAAACAAACAAAACACAAGTTGCTTTATCAAACCCAGACTGCAACAACCGCAGTGAATACTGGACTTGATATTTATGTAATAATTCACAGTGGTGCTTGTGACAACAAACCTGGACCCTCTTATGGCCCTTAAATTGAGTTTTGTCTTGTGGATCATCCATGTTAACCAGCAACAATAGCCACACACTGCCAACCACACACAGTAGAACAAATGTCTGATAATGACAGTTGAGGCATGTGGTTTCCTTTATAACACAGAGCATATATATGCCTGAGAGTAGTCTAAAAATATCATGCCAGAAACTAATGTATTTAACACCAAACTCTGGCTTTTATCAGTGAATTTCCTTTTCCATTAGTTTTTGTTGTGTTGTAATTACATGCTGTCACCAGCAGATGGCAGCAGAAGAACATCTGTCTCCTCCAGCTAACCCTGACAGCCTCAGCACAGATGTAAACAGGACAGACGGGGCACATGTATGACTGTGTCTTGGCGCTGTGACTGACATATGTCAACATCTGTCTTCCTCTACCCATAAGCCCCTCTGCTTTGGAGGTTTTTCCTGTTACAATGACTTTTAACCAAACAATTCTGTTGTTGATGAACTGACACTGTCACTTTTAGCAGCGTTGGTGTCACTTGAGTTCAAATGACATCATTGTCTTTTGGAAAAAATGCTAGGTGTGAACACTACCTCTGCGTCACTGCGTGTCAAGGCTGTTTGAGAGGCTTTTCAATCCAGCAACAACACTTACAATTCACCTCAGAATTTAGAGGCAGGTCTCATGTACATAGCAGAGAAAGAGTGGGTGAAGGTAAATGCAGTGATTGTTGTGTTTGTGCGGCATATTAGAGACCAACAGGAGAGCAGAGGGGTAATTCACAGAGCAACTCAGGCTGTAAGATGAATTTGTTTTTCCTCTTCATAAAACAAAGCAGGATGGCTGCCAGTTAAATTTGTCAGGTGATCAGAGGAGCATCCTGTCAGCTGATGAAAGTAACTTTGATACATGTAACCATCTTGGTTTGTGATAGTAAAGGACACTGCATGTTGATTTCTGTTTTCATTTTTTGTTAATATTTTTGGGGCATTTTGCTTTCATGGGTAGTGCACAGTGTAGAGGCAGACAGAAAACAAGCAGAGAGAGAGCAGTATGACATGCATCAAAGGTCTCCAGCTGAAATCAAACCTGGGACGCTGCGTCGGTGATACAACATCTAGCTGCATAAGCTCAGCTTTGTTAATCACAGGCTAGTTAGAAACAATAAGTGATAGACTGTTATCTGTACATTTTGATTCCTTTTCCTCCTTTATAAAACAACTACCCTTCAATAACATTTTGTCATTTAGTATGGAAATGATCAAACAACCACAGAGGAACAGAGGAACTACTGGAATGAAAAACCCAGGCCTATAACAGTTATATTTACATTTTGAGCGGTTCTGATTTGAGCAGTGATCGTCTGCTCTATGTGTTCAGGTTCTGTGTCACAGACGTTACCTCACCGATCAGCTGTGATGTCATCCCATCTCTGTCCCTCCCTGACGCCTTTTCTCTCTCTCTCTCACTCGATCCGTCTTTCTCCTTCTCCGTCTATTCTGCTCCGTCTCCCTACTCACCTCTGCGTCTCCTCCTTCTGTCTTGCTCTCGTTCTCCGTCTTCGCTCTGTCTCTCTCCTTCCCAGTGGTTACAGAGCAGCTGCAGAAACAGCACTCGCACATTTTAAAATACGTGCTGGCGAGCCTGTATTTGGTGTCTTCATTCAGACATGGTATGCATGCACGGTGAAACAGATGTGCATAAACAGGCAAGCGCACATGGAGAAGAAGCATGTGCACTCACAGTTTAATTCAAGTCATCTTTCTACAGAGCAGCTACCTTGAATGTGCATTCAGAGTAAATATGAGGTTTAATTATGAGGCAGCATGAAATCAGGAAGATGAAAAGTGATGCAAACAGCAAGGGCATAATTCCTGTCTCCTGGGAACTGATAAAGATGCTACAGCAGTCACCAACAGTCTTTCCTAATGAGTGTGAAGTGTTCTTAATGGGTTACGATTCCAGGGTGCAATACACTGCATACACTGATGAGCTAAAACATAATGAGCACTCACAGCACATGTCAAGGTCTGGGATATACTGCAGTCAGCATCAGCTTCTTTTAAACACAACCACAATGTCTCTCCAACCTAAACCATTTCACCACCATTAACCACAGAGGTGGCAAATCAGAAAACAGCCCCATGAACAGTTTTCAAGGGACACTTGTCATCATGTCATCCTTCAGACAGGGGGCGTCACATCAGAAAGTCGAAGGAAGGAAGTCGACGACAGATGACATTTTTAGTTGTCTGACAAAATACATTATCAGTCTGTCTTATCTACAGGATTTCACTTCATTTTATAATGTTTCATATTTTACAATAATAACCCAGGCAGGTTGGGGTGGAGGGTGGTGGTGGGTGCACAGACTGCACACCTGTCACACCAGAGATCATATCCAGAGTCCTGTCTGTGGTTTAGGGGAAAAAAAAAAAAAAAAAAAGCTTTCTGGTTAAGGTTAGTGAGCAATTGCAGTTTTGGTTAAATTGAAATGAAATGTTTTGTCACTGTGAACTTTTTCTGTCTGAAACTAAACCACAACCTTAACCAACTGCTGTGTGCCTAAACAGAAACATAAATAACTGTAATGTTGTTGTAGTCAAGACAGGTCAAGAATTCATGTCCATTTCTTGAATTGACCGAGACAACAGGCTTGACAATAGAGGATGCCCTATTGAAACCCAATGAAAAAAATCCCTTGTAATACTATGAGAAGGGTTATCTCTCTTTGCATTCAGCCAGTGTTTGTGAACATTAGAGGAACTGCATCTTAAGACACGTAGCACAATCATCTTGTTCCTCATGTCTTTCTTCGGCTTTAGTCTAACAGAGAAACCTGCCGTTGGGAACGACAGATGCCTCTTGGTCTTTCTGCATCATTACACTATCACAGTCTCACTGTCTGCTGTCTGTATGAGTCTTTGTGTGGCTGAATATGTCTTTTCTAACTGAGTGGGTCAAGCTCAGTTCAGCAGTGTGTCTGTGTGTTTGCTCTTTTCAGACAGTTTGACACAGTGATTCTACCTGGTGGTGGATGTGAATGTCGCCCCACCTGGAGGCTTCAATCTCTCTGCCTCATAATGTTTTATTGGCATGTTTTATTGTGTGTTATAGCTGATATTTCTGCAGTTTAATTCACTCAGTATGTGTAATTTTCTATGGGTGATTAAAATGTACAGAGAGCTGAAAACATAACCTGCCAAACTCTTTAATTAATCTAATTTGGATCTGGGAGATCATTTGACAACCAGCTGTGGAAGTATTTACAAAACACTCAGTTGTACAAGTTTCACATTTTGTTTTCTAGTGAAACTGTAGAAGTATAATCAAGTACTCATTATGCACTTGTCAGTGTTTTATTACAGTGTAAATTGTAATTGTAGTATTACTATGCATGTTGAATTATACATGTTTAAAGGGCACTTTAATGTTGCTGAGCAACATTCCTGAGCAGTTTACCATCTAGGACATTGTATTTTTTCCGCTGATTGTAGGTTTTGTGTGTGGAATGTACAAACAGATGACAAATGAAAGGCGAAAAAACAACATAAAGTGTCTTGTCAAGATGTTTGGCCACCGTGAGCTGAACAGCTTCAGTGCACCTTAGCATGGATTCACGGTTTTGATGAGGGTGGTGGATAGCGTGGTCTATCACGTCAATCCAAAAACTCAACTGGGTTGAGATCTGAGATAAAAGTATCCAAGCTTCATCTCTGCCACTTATCAGGGTCACAGGTCGCCCCTCTATCACAGGACTGACACATAGAGACAAACAACCATTCACACTCACATTCACAACTACAGGCAATCTAGAGTCACCAATTAACTTACCCTGCATGTGTTAGGACTGTGGGAGGAAGCAGCAGTGCCCAGAGAGAGCCCAGTGTTAACCACTGTACCACTGTGCCGCCCTCAGATAAATGTAGACACGTAAAAATGTCTTGCAGCTTTTGTGATTTAAAGGAAGTCTGAGAGCATACTATAATTTTCTCACCCGTGACAAGACCAAAACAAGCAACAGATTTTATTATCTTATCATCTGTGTATCCAAAGTCTTATATCTTATAGAGCACCGCTGCACACTGTTAAACTGGATGACATGTTCCTTCATTGCCACAAACACACACACTTTATTTTGACCCAGTCCTGCATACATAGTCCAGATACTGCATTAATCCACCGCTGAAAATAGTCCCAAAGAAATGCTCAGTTTCCTCCTGTTTCAGCAATGTTTGCCAAATACTGTGGTGTCCATGCATGATGAAAATATGTATTTGTGAAACAAAAATATGACATTAAGAAAATATAGAAAATAAGACTTATCATTTACATTTTATTAGTCTCACTCGTCTGTTCACTCAGTACACATGTATTTGTTACAATAATTTTAGTGTTATATCTTTGCTCTTCTCTGCCTTGTGTCTGAGATTGCTCTGTATCATTTTCTTCTATATTCCACGAAGGCTTAACTTCTAGGTCTAAGTCCTTTGAGACACTCAAGTGAAGTGCTGTAAAAATAAACTTGAAATGACTCAACCGGAAACTGCATCGCCAAGAAATCCAAAAGGAAAAAAAAGACATGAATAGTAGCCACAGTGTTTGACTGAATGATCCCTGGGGAGTTCAGTGCAGAAGCAGCAATGACCCCCATCACAGCAAAGATGGAGACAACATAAAAAATAACACATGGAACTTACATTACCACTTTAAATGCAAATAAAACAAGGTGCAGACTTATGAAAGAAGGTGCACTTTTTGCCAATTGTTTTTCCCTGAGCAGGCTCCTCCAAAGTTTAGAGTCCCTGACTGCAAATACTTTAGTCAGGAGAAAAAGCTTCTCTCCTCTTTATTGATTGTGGACTCTGGCTTATGCTCTCCCTGAATCGCCCATTTCATTATGCTTTGCTCTTGGTTTATTGGTTTTAAGGCACGAGGCTCCGAGGGGAGATGTGTTTAGCTTATTGCTTTGGCGGAATGAAGCGGCGCTGGCTTATTGCTAGAGTCTGGAGGTCCAAGCTGCTTCAGCAGTAGAGGTATACAGCCATCTGGACTGTCGTAGACACCAGTGAACCCAGTACAGATTACAGCAGAAAGTATTGGCAGAACAGGAATAGGAAACTTTCTCTTTTTCTCTGTCTTTCTCTGCGAACCTGTCTCCAGATTACTTTTATGTACTACTGAACTGTTTCCCCGTTATGTTGTGGTGGCAGCACAATCGCTGCCTAGATTATGTTGCAATGAAAAAATGTAAATGAAGCTTACGTTAACAGCAGCAGAGTAGCGAGGTGGTTGGGCTGGATGGTGGGTTTACTAAGTGCACAACTTCTACACCAAAGACCAGAGCTCACATCCAGAGTTCAGTCTGTTGTAAAAACATAAATAAACACTTGTCTGCAGTCACCAAACCAGACCACAGTCTCTCACTAACCTTAACCAAACAAATCAAGTGCGTAGACGTAACCGTAAGAGTTTAATAATGCCGTAGTCACTACGCAGGGATATTGTGCTGCAAGATCAGATAATGTGGTGGAAAACAAATGCGTATTTGCATCTTGTTAAATATGTTAACTCTTCATCATGTTAGTAGAAAATGTCATTCAGTCGTAATTGACTGCCCTTCTAAATGTATTTGTTGTTGCTAATTAGCTTTATATAAATGTTATTTCTGGGGCACAGGGTTATTCTCTAAATGGTCACTGTAGTACTGTAGTATTCACAGACTCTCTAAGGGTCAGGGACAGTGATGAAAAAGGGGTAACTGAGTGCAATGTTAGATTAGTGTTCATCCTTTTCATCATGTCGGCTATCCAGAGGGATACTTGGGCTGATGTTTGGCTCAAGTTTAATGCAGAATTAGTTCTGCTACTAATCATTGATCTACAGCTATTTTTAGATGAACTGATTAAAGGTTTAGTCTGTAAAATGTCAGAAAGAGCAAAATATCCATCACTTTAATCATCAGGTGTATCTGTATGACCCTTGTAGGATTGCAAGATTTGATATTGTCATTTTTTTGTTGCATTTTTGATGAATGGTGTTAAGTCAGCGTTAGTGGACATGCAGTAGAGAGAGTCCCACTCATTTCAAATGGGAGATTTAAGCTCTTAACACTCCACTTGAAGTGTTTTGTGATGAATCATGAAATTGTAAATAACAAGGTTGTCTGAAGGAAATAAACATTTTGCACAATATAGTCACCAGAAGAAAATATAATCAAACGTGAGGTAATTACATTTCATTTAGTATGGTGTTATTCCATCAGCTGTAGAGTCTCCAACCAACCAGTATTTTTAAATCATTGAGCTGATTGTGATTCTGTGATTGTGATGATCATCCACTTACCGTGTGATTACACCACACTTAAGAAGCTTTGTAATACCCCTTCACTTTTCCTCTTCTATTTTGTTTTTTTTTCTCAGTCAAAATCTTACTGTCTTTTTATGTCCTTTTCTATGTCTCTGCCTCTTGTTTCCTCGTTCTTCACCTAGATTTCACCTCTCACTTTTATTCCTTCTCACATTTTTTTTTCACCTTCATTTTCTCTCACTTCATCTCTCTCCTCTGTCTCCAGCCCCTCCATCAGTGATTACACATAACCCTGAAGTAATTAAGCTAAGAACACAGACGGGGATACAGGTCATAAATAAACAACTGTAAGTGATATTAAACTATTGGGTAGAGCATTGGCAGGGGGAAACACATCGTCAGGAGTTTTTTAAATGAACACTGGCTGAGCAGCACTTCTGACTCCTTACAAATAGTCTCTGTTGCACATGACAGAGTTAGAAAGCCTCATTTTTTGCTGAGCATTTACAAGGCTTGATCATTGTAGATCATAGAGCCTAGTTACAACACAATATTTATGCTGCTTTTAATACCCTTACTTAATACCCTCACAAAAACATGTGACTTAGGAAATACTTGCTGAGCGCTTTGTTAGGAACGTCATACTAATACTGGGTAGAGCTTCCCTTTGCTCTCAAAGCAGCCTCAGTTCTTTGTGGTATGGATTCCACAAGATGCTACAATAATTCCTTTTAGATTCTGCTCCATGTTGATATAATTACAGATTTGTCAGCTTCACATTCATGCTGCCAATCTCCTGTCTTAAAACATCTCAAAGGTGTTCTTCTGGTTTCTGATCTGGTGCCTGTGGAGGCCACTGAAGTACACTGAACTCATTGCCATGTTCATGAAACCAACTTTTGCTTTGTGACATGGTGTATTATCATGCTGGAGGTAGCTATTAGAAGATGGTAAATTGTGGCCATTAAAGGATGCACGTGGGCACCAGAAACATTCAGAGAGGCTGTGGCATTCACACAATGATTGGGCCCCAAGTGGGTATTCATAGATTCTTGCTGTTGACACCAAATTCTGACCCTTTCATCTGCTTGGCTCAGTAGAAAGATTCAGAATCATCAGACCAGGCTGCGTTTTTCCAGTCTTCAACTGTCCAGTTTTCGTGAGCCTGTGTCCATTGCAGCCTCAGATTTCTGTTCTTGGCTGACAGGAGTGTAGTCTTCTGCTCTTGACATTTCTGCACGCCACAGTTAACCACAGTTAGAGAGTGGTTACCTGAGTGACCATATCTTTTCTGTCAACCTCAACCAGGCCATTCCTCTCTGACCTCTGTCATTAACGAGGCATTGTCAATCTCTGGGTGCTTTTTGTTTTTTTCACACCATCCTATGTAAACTCTAGAGACTGTTGATTGGGAAAACAGTTTCAGAAATGAATGTAGGTTTCAAATAGTGGATTTGAACCTAAACTCCTGATGAGAAAATTTCCAGAGAAGAAAATAATCTATTTCCAAAAATAGCAAAGTATATGTGACAGTAAAAATAGCCTTGCACCCTTCCAGTCCTCCATCATCTTCCTCTTTTCTCTCATCCTTCTTGTAGTGGGCCCATTAAAATCATAATGAGACTGTTGCCATTTTTGGAGACAGAGATTGGAAGAGTAATTCATCCTCATTGCTGAAGCTAAATAATTGAAAGGATGGAGTTTTGGGAAGGAGGCTGTGGTTGATGTACAGGCCTTAGATGGTGTGTATTGTTATTCAGGTTTAGAGGATATTCAAAAATGACACGTCTGAATCACAATCTGTTAAAAGCTCAAGTTTCTGGAATGTGTAAGAACACTGTCTCGGAAAGTTTTGGAAAATGCACACCAACTTTTAAAGGTTGTTAAAAGGAATTACATAAAGATGATGCCCACAAGGGTGTAATTTTCATTTCAGACATCTATTGGAAATAATTCAAACCACGACAGTTATAGACTTCTCCAAGGTTATTGTTATTTTATCTTCCCTGAGATTATATGGTGTTAAAATTTTACAATTCAGTAGAGCAGTAGATGCCAATTAAGCTGAAAATATGGACAGAAAACCCCAGGAATATGTCTCAGCTTTTCAGAGAGAAAGCAGCAGAAAGAAATCCTCATTGAGAAAATACACAGAAGTAGCCTACAGATGCAGAGTTCAACAGCGGATGATATATTCTCTATATAGCAGTTTAACTTGTTTTTAACACGAGTCAGATGTAAAGTTAATTTTCTGGATTGCTTAAACTGGCAAGAAAGCACAGAACCAGATTTTCCTCAGACAGACTCTGGATAATGATGTGGAACTTCATTACTTTAGAATTGTATTAGCTTCAATGGGAGAGTCAGGCTCATGGACAGCCTGCTCTGAGGAAACATGTGGCTTCAGAGAGGACAACAGACAAACAACGAAGGGTTTGAGGTTATAAAATAATTGTAGATGAGTGATCGAGTTCTGTCTGTATATGAATATATCAATCAGCCCTGCTCCTAGTCTACAGTCTTACATTATGTTGCCTGGCTAGATCCTGTTCTTTTCATTAGATTGCCACACATGAACCCAACAACAGCTCAAACCTTAACTATTTACAACTAAACCCCCAATTACTATCTTCCTCTAGAGTGGTGAAACTTATTAGCACCTACACACAAGAGTGAGCTCTGTCCAGGGAAGGAAACTCCCTCAGGTGTGTTCGAGAGGTAGCTTGCGAGATCCTTTGTTAGATCTGAAGCATATTGTGATAAGCAGTACTTTTTATGTGAATGAAGTACCTAATCCTTTCCCAGTACCCTACATGTCCAAAACTGTAGTTTACACTCATATGTGTTGGCGTCATTCCAAAACCATGGGTTTTAATCTGCTTCTCTTCTCTTCAGGGAAGGCTCTCCATGAGAATTTGGAATCTGGCTGCAGGGATTTGCTCCTGTTCAGATCATTAGTGACGTCCAACACTAACGTTGGCTGATAAGAGTTGCAGTCAGCATTTTAGTTCATCCCGAGGGTGTTGGATGTAGCTGAGGTTAGCGATCTATGTGGGCCAGCCTAGGTCCACACCAGACAAAGGAAAACCTTCCCAAAAAAACTACTGCCACAAAATTGGAGGTGCACAACTGTGTAAAATATAATTGTAGCATTAAGTTGGAGCTAGTACAAACTGAGAAAAACACAACAAAAGTAAACAAGAGTTACAATAAATGCTTCTGTCTATAGGTTATAGTGTATGCTGTTGACCTTAGCTGACTGTAGATTTGCTTAGCTACATGCTAATACTGTAATGACAAATGGACATACAATGTGGCACTGTTGAGATTCTAAGATCAACACATTACCCAAGTAATAATTTTGCTTCTCATGGTATAATCTCTAAAGGTCAGGACACAAGGACAGCTGAGTTTTAATGACAAACCTAACTAGCTTAATGCTAACTACCTAATGGCTGACACATTTAGCTAAACAACTGAGTGTTGTAGTATGTGAAAATTAGTTTTAGTTTCCTACTACTTTCAGCATTCACAATATTTCTCTCAGAGTTTTCTAATTTAACAACAGGCAGGCAGTAGTTGAAGATTGTGAAAACTTAAATCAGCCTACAGGCTAGTTAGTCGGATAACAATGTTCTCGAGAATAGGATCATAAAATTTTACTCGATACTCTAGCCAGAAAACCTAAGTTGACTCAAGAAGTTACAGAATAGGTTTACTTTGTTTGGATCTGACAGTGTTACTTGTCTCATCATTCCCTATCTTTTCTTGCATCTCATTTCATTTTAATGAGTACATGGAGTGCTGGTGATAAAGGAGTAGAACTTAAATTATTTATGGTGCAGTACAACAAGTCCGCAGAGTTTAATATGGGATCAGTGCTGCGAGCCAGCGGTGGCTCTCAATAACGGAGTCCCCCGGTGGAAACATCAATCAGCCCTCAGACAGTGAGTGATGGATTTACTCAGAGTTTAGACTGTTTTTAAATAGACAAGCCAGGCCGGGATTTATTGAGTGCTATTACAAAAGTCTGAGGGAAGGAATGTACCCAGATCTTCCCCTATTTCACTTCAGTTGAATTTGTAAGGCATCAAGAGCAGAAGGCTGTAAGATTTGTAACAAAGTGGGTGAGGGCACATCATTTGTCCCCAATTCCATCTCTTAAAATAATCACACAAATAAACATGCTTGTTTGTTTGTTGGTTGGTTTGTTTGGCCAGAATTAACTCTACAGCAAGTCAAGTATTGTTCCATTTTCATGTGGTTTACTACAGTTTTCTTTAGTTAAATATCAAGGTTCTGCTCGCTCTGATTTACTTGTACTTACCATTCAAGCCCAGGGTGTAAAAGGGACAGGAGCCAAACAGCTCTTACTTTAATGCCCTTGCTAGTAGCATTGGGTAGACATGGAGATGCAGGGGATCTGTTGCATGGCACTGATGGCATTAGTAATAGCACAAGTAACTTAATGTCACCGAACTGTTGTAGGAGAGAAAGCTTTACACCCCTGAGTGAAACTTTTCTCTAGTTTGGAAGGCTTTTAGGAGTTGTTCTTTTGCCAGGTTCACATTGTACCATGCAAACTGTAATTATGAGCAGCTGAATGGGAAAAAAACACTGTCAGCCTTTACCTTGTTATTCCAAGCCGGAGATACTGTGACTTTCTGACACCAACGACATCTCTCACTTGGTGAAAAGACCTATAGGCATGACAACAAGCTGTGCCACAATTGGCAGTTATATCAAAATAAAGTTCAGTATTGACACTAATAAAACTGATTTGGCTAATGAGGAGCTAAACACTGTTTGTGCATATCAGGTTTCACTTGGTAAGAAACTGCTAGAAATATGTAACACAACAAAAGCAGCTAATTTAGGCTGTTTATCTGGTATGACTACAGGGTACACAGCTTGTTTGCTGCCTGCTGCTGCTGGACACAGAGCTGATTAGAGCGCTGACACTAAACTACGCTATGAAAGTGCAGTAAAACCACAACTATGATCTTTAAAAGCTCCTTAGAGCTGAGGGATACAGCAGACTTGGGTGATAATTCTTTCTGGGTTTGTCAAATCTAACAGAGCTCTCAGCTTTCCCATTACACATAGTTATTGAATCCACTGGTCCATTCAGTGATTTGGCAGGGCATTACAAAGCTATCAATTCTTTAAATAAGATATGGTTTGAAATGTGGCTGAAAAGGTGTAAAGTATTTAAGAATTATTCCAGGAGACATTTCAGCCGCTGTTGACATAAATAATCTTTGTGATATATCCTTGGATTTCCATTTTCAAAGCTTTTATGAACTCAAAAATCAATGTGTTCCTTCTTTTTTTATCTAATATTGTTGTATATCTACACCTACACACATAAAGGTGCCCACAGATATTTTGGCAAGACAGGCGCAATATCAAACACCCATTCAGCACTGTTCTGGGAGGCTTCCAGGTATGAATGTGTTAGTGGGGGAATGTAAAGCGAGGTGTTGCTGGAAAAAGAGTCTCTGTGCTCGTTCAGCTTTTCTTTGACATTAAAACAGTACAAGCAGAGTAAGTCACTCCTGACTTTAAGAGGCAGCTCATGTTACCTTCTCCCTGCTGAATTAGACCCTTCTCCTCTACATCTCTAAATCATTCCTGCTTCTATTCTCTCTATTTTTGTCACATCCCTACTTTCCTAATCTTCTTAACTTCTGTACTTTGACATGCAGATATGCTGAAAGTTCTGTGTGACTTTGTACAAATGGTGAAAAACAGTTGTAAGTTGTAAGCTTCTAACAAAGCAGTTCTAGCCCCAAAATTCTGGTACTGCCATTGTCAGGCATCATTTCAGATGTATTTCTAAGCAGTCATGATTAGTTAATCAGTAATCAGTAAATTAGAAGATGATTGAAGTTTGTCTCCAGTCAGACCTGAATGGAGAAATACAGCTGGTGTTGGTATTAATATAACAGCTGTTCTAGAATCACCCAAATTAATTCTAAAATACATGAGAACTAGGCCATGCATTTAATGTTCCTCATTTGATTTGTGCAGTGCCTTATTCATTCAGGTTTGGGTAATTTGAGAAACATTATATTAACACCATCGCTCCTGAGGTCTAACATGTAATCCTCACGCTCAACAGATTTTCAGGTGATGTGCTCCAGATGGTCATGACGTAGAGTTCTAAAAATAGGACAAGCTATTCCAGATAGCCAAAATATCTTGGCCCAGTAACAGTCCCAAAAACACGCCAGCTTGTGGAGCTCATAATGTACAGCACACCTACGTTTGCAGAGGTGGTAAGGGCCATTTTTTTGTGTTGACTCTGGCCCATTGCTGATCAGACAGCTGCTAAAACTGAGAGCAGATATTTTTAAATTATTGAACCCTAAAAGACAAGACACCAGAGGGTAATGGTGGGTGTATACATACGATGTACACACACCTCTGGTCAGGGGGTTTACAACCTTTAATTTAGGATTTCTAGCATGGCACCCAAACTCTACATATACAAACAGATAAATAACTGGACACATAGATATTGGTTTCATATATTAGCAATTTCTGGCAGCATAATTCTCCACCTTGTTGTATACAGTTGGCCATACCACCCAGCCGGCTGTACTATTACTCATACTTGCTGGAAACACACACACCAACGCAGCCCCTTTTGTGTTTTTTACACAGGTCTCTTGTTGGTCTGAACATCCAGAAAGTCAAAAATAGGCCGACTTACTTTCCATCCACAAATGTTGAAACACAGCCAAGTCTGCCAACAGTGAGCCACAGTGGGCCAGATTCAAATGAGATCCTTTTTTTTGTAGCTCATTTGGTTTTATACGGTTCTGTATAAACTTTTTTTTTTACATTAGATTTACATTTAGTTTTGTATCTGTTAATGTAGATCACTTTTCATCTCTGTCCTTCCCGCTGTTCCTTCTCACTGTCAAACACTCTCCTGTTCCAATCCTTGCTGTGGAAATACTTGTTTTAATGCACAATGTATATAATTTGCATTAATACCACTGTGCCTATGTCACAAACTGTAAAGAACCCAGGCTCAGAAATCCATAATTCCAAGAGTGTGTAAACAGAGCTATTGTTTTGTCTGCGTGGACGGCTGCAGAGTCCCTGTGGCTCTGCTCTTTAGTCCTCTCAGCCCTCCAGCGAGACTCAGGAAGAACGAAATCCTAATGAAGGGTTGAGTAATTACTCCTTTTAATATAAACGTTATAATGGGATTAAAATGATCCCACATCCTCTCCCCCTCCCTCCCTCTCTCTCTGGACTCTCAGTCATACTCTTCTCTAGAAAACTCTCTCTCTCTCTCTCTCTCTCTCTACTTTGCTCTATCCTCTGTGTTCTCTGTTTATTTCAGGCTGTCTTTGCGAATTAGTTGTTGAGACAGTGAGCTCTCGTGGGCCAGTCAGCTGGACAATGTATATATGTGTGTGTGTGTGTGTGTGTGTGTGTGTGTGTGTGTTTCTATGTGTACAGTTTGTACAGTAGGTGATTGTATTTGAATGTTTCTCTCTTTCTTTTTCTCTCTCTATTTGCTGTGATTGTGTGTGTGAGGAGACTTGTTTTGTGTGTGTGTGTGTGTGTGTGTGTGTGTGTGTGTGTGTGTGCAGCATGTGACTAAACAACAGAAAGTGAACATGGCAGCTGCCATGCTGCACAAACTCCCACTCCTTAGACGAACCGTATACACACACACACACACACTCAAGCACACACACATGGATCTCTACACTTGTGAGGACTCTCTCTGGTATAATAGAGCCGTAGACCCTCTTACCCTTTAACATTAACATGAACCAAAACCTAATTGCAACTAGTGTTTGAATAATTATTTAAGTAATTGATCAACAAAAAAATAATCACCAACAATTTGATCATTCATTCAAGACATTTACCAAGTAAAAATGTCAACTAAGAATTCACTGGTCACAGCTTTTCATGTGATGTAAGACACAGATGTTTTTCTCTGTTTTATATGATTGTAAATTGAATATCTTTGGATTCTGGACTGTTAGTCGGGCAAGACAAGCAATTTGACTTGTTACCTTTAGCTCTGGAAAATTATGATTTTTCACAATTCATTTATTTATCAAAAACATAAATACCAGATTAGTCATTAATGAAAATAATCATTAGTTGCAGCCCTGACTCAAACCTTAACCCTTAAAGAAGATCTAAAACTAAAACCAGTCCTTACAAAGATAGAACACACACAGACACACACACATTCAGAGGCGCCAGTGTCACACTAACTTGTGAGGATGCTGCTGTTCTGTACATTCAGCTTGCCTAACCCAGCATGTCTAACCTTAACATTAACACTGTGTTGCTGGGCTTCCTGTTCCTCTCTCATCTCCAGCCGAGCATAATGAGCAGCGAACGAATGCAGTTGTCACCTTACAAAAAAAAAAAAGAGCACAAAGTGTAGACGGCCGTCGCTGCTGCAGAAATCTTTTGTGTTATGGTGGCGACCCTTGTTTACTGCCATCACTTTAATGAACATTCTGGTGTAACAGCAACAACACAAACTCCTGTTTTCTTTTATCCGTGTACAGGGATAAACAAACAGCAATTGTTTGTCTTCTTTATTTATTGTTTTAACTTAAAATTGTTGCTCCAAAATTAGGAGACAGGGCTGCAGTGGAGTGGAAGACGAGACCATCACACTCACCCTGCCTGAACTGACATGATGTTGGTGTTGGTGCGTTGGAAACGTCCAATTTTCACCAGACGAATGACAGTTTCTTTGAAACATTTGAATCTGAATCACACTGCCTTTTAGTAACTATTAATCCCCTTAGCCAGTGCCTGATCATTAGTCAAGTTACCCAGCTAGAACTGATAATATTAGAGGGATTACTGGACCAGTGCCCATTGAGACAAGTCAGTGACAGAGATATATCACAGACGATTCAGACACATACGTGTCTTGTTTTCCATTTACTTCCAGTCAGTGTCAATTTACTGCATCATTAAAGTTGCCATATTTTTAATCAGCTTTTTATACCCTCAAATATCAAAATCTCCATTTGGCCTTAAAAGTCCAGTATTGCTCAGCTCTAAAGCAAATTACTTCTATCTGGAACAAAATCATGTGGTCTCTTAAACTCCACTGGTCCAAGATTTATTTGCTGGTTATTCATGGTCCCCAGAGGATGAATCCTCCTGAATTATAGCAGTATTCATCGTCTACTGCCACCATCTGGCCAAGATTTACACTTTTACTATCAGTATCAAGGCTAACAATCAGATTGCCCTGAACTTGAATGAGCTAAGCATGTTCATGCTCCCTAGAGGTTTAACCCTAACTACCTTTTAGAGAATTTTTTACTGTTTTCAAGTTTTATACTGTAATTCTCATTCAGAGCTGCTTGCCATCTGTTCATATTCTGTATGTTGCAGGGAATTGTCCTGATCAAAGTTAAATGATCATGAAACCAGACATAAGAATTCCCCTAACTCACATACATATACACGTGCTTTCATTTAACAGAATTAGTCATGGTAGATGCTGTCAACAATTGCCACGGGGAACCCAATCCATAAGAGCTTCTTTTACCTTGTAAAAACTACAGGCCTTAAACAAAAGGCTCATCGAGTACTGAGTCAACAAATTCAGGTTTTATCGATTTGAATGGATTATTTACTGTTAGAAAATGTTTGTTTAGTTAACAGTGACAGCAGGCGGAGAATTGTTGAGTGAGCAGATTCCTGAAATCTGTCTGTGTTCCCAGGACAGTTTCAGAGAAAACAATCACAGATTTACAGCGAGACAATTCGCAGCAATTATACAAATCAAACCTGCAGTTTTATGTATAGTCAGTTTCAGCGGGAATCCCTGTGCAGCCTGAGTCTTATCTATCTATCTATCTATCTATCTATCTATCTATCTATCTATCTATCTATCTATCTGTCTGTCTGTCTGTCTGTCTTCAGTCGTCTTCTCAGTGCTGTAGTCTTCTCTCAGACAGTCTTCACACTCTGCTGTTTGCTGTGTCTTCCTGTGTTGTTTCATCCACCTACGGCCCTCTGCTGTGAGAAATCATATTTATAACTGTGTTAAAAATTTAACATTATTGCCTCCAGGACAGTGAAGTCAAGTACTGTAGTGTTTCTTTTTGCAGCCACTTTGAATGATTTGTTGACCAGCACATACCACTCATGCTCTCAGGTTAGCTCTAAGTGTGTGTCTGTGTGCAGGAGCATGTCAGTTGACTGTAATCCTGCATCCATGCTCATATGGAAAATGATATTTTCTGTGTTTTTGCAATGCATCACATACACATATGAATTATAAATGGTGTTTATCTTGCACCTTATTATAAGACATTTAATATTTTAGACAACTTGCACAATTCTTCTGATAAAACCAAGCAAATGCAAAGATTTGTAGGCATCTGTCAACAACAGAAAAGTTTCAAATTTAAAAAAAGTACACAAAATAGTGAAAATACAAGGCAACTCTCATTGGCAGCATCTGACAACACTGTGGGATATGCTATTATCCCACTGCTCAGCATCAACTTTTCCAAAAAAGCAGCAATTTTCAGTTTTGTTCCCCTGGATGGGTGCATACCAGCTACTGTGACTACTTCTTCTGTCTGTATAATGCATTCAGTGTGTGCTGTGGGTGTAAAATGACACTGCAAATATGTGTTGCTCTTAAGACCTCAACAATGGTGGAGATGATTATGCAGCCGCTGTGCCACATAGGTAACTACCTTCCAGTTTACACTCAGGGAATTTAAACCTCAGAGGCGAAAAGTGCCTGCAGCACAGGATGCAAATATAAAGGTTATATATTTGTGCTGTTAACAAAGCCACAGCACAATATGTTTTCATATATGCTGAACATTTTCTCTGTTTGAACCTCCCTTAACACTTGTTTAGTTTCTCTGAGCACTTTTCTAACAGACTGCAGTTCAGAGGACTTGACATTAGGGAAAAGTGTGAGTGAGTATGATTTATTTACTGGGTAGAAACTTAAACATTTTGATATGTTGAAAAATCTGTCAGGTTGTTATATAAACACAAAGAGTGTAAAAGCCACAGCACCTTGCAGGGTAAATATCGAACACGTTGGTTGCACCAGGCGGTACCTCCACCCAGAAGCCTCCAGCCTGCTCAGACTGGATGCTCCCTGATGAGGAGGCAGAAAAGTCCAGTGGATGGATTTATGAGGGGTGAAGGGGCAGTATAGAGCTAAGCTAGCTGATGGGGCCGAGCTAATGGACAGCTCTGCTCAGCAGTTTGTGCACCATTCACATACTGCTGTCAGCTGAAAACCATGTATGTCCAAAAAAAAAAAAAAACAAAGACTGTTTCTTTAACTACTTCTTTCAAGATTAAATCAAATTTTGTAGAGATTAAAAGAACAAATTATGTTTGAGTTGAGGTGAATATTCCTATTTTCTTAAACCCCTTTGAGGAGAAAACATCTTTGATTTACAAGTGTATTAGAAATGATTTTTTTTTTACAGTAGACAGACAGTGTGTATGGTTCAATCCTAATGTGATTGCTTTTGTAAATTCATTTATAAAATAACCATTGCTAAAGCAACGTCAAAAATACAACATCACTTTCTGCATTTAAGAAAAAGGCAGCTCATTCCTGCTACCATCACTAATCATGTTTATTAGTAGAACCATGGATCCAAAGTGAACACATGAAAAACTTGTCTATGTTAATCAAGAAAATCTCAGGAAACTGTTTGTGCCCAAAGACTATAGAGTTATAGTTCCTCTCTCTCTCTCTCTCGGGCATGATTTGATCTGATTTGATCTGTTTGAAACAGTTCCCACAGGCATTTAAACACACCACACTGATGATGGGATTTGAGAAAAAATACAAAATGATTCTGTGAGAAAGCTGACATTCTGGGATACTGGAGGATGTCTCAGATCAGTGAATGCTCAGCAGGCCCCATGTAATTCTCCATGTAATAAATCACTTTAAAGAAGTGAGTTTTATGGACTTGCTTTCCTTTAATGACTCTGAGGGAGTTTCTGTTTCCTCTTAATCCTCTGACTGATGTTGAAAGTGAAAGCTTCAGGCTCCTCATTCTGCTTATCTGACCACAGAAACTCAACTGTTGGCAAATCAGCATGTGTGCTAAATTAATATGTACAAAGTTTTTTCCCCCTTTTTGTTTTTTTTGTCGTATTTCTGTCCACTGTCTTTGGTTAAAGCCTCATTTTTTTCCATTGTGCTTTCTTTATTTCAGACTTTATTTACCTCAAGATTTCACTGTTTTAAGTTGTTTTCCTTCAGTCTTTTGAGCTTTTTGTTTTAAGCCTCAGATCTTTTGAGGATTTGTTCAAGCCCTCTTTTGAGATGACTTTTTTCAGGTTTATATCCCTCTTTATTTCTTTAAAGTTTGCTTTCTACTGTGCTATCCATCAGTCTTTCATTCAATCATTTATTTCTAGCTTTATGAAGTTCGGTGTTTTTGTCACCCACTTTCAACTTTCTGAATTCTCTCATTTCTTTTAATCTTTCTGTTGAGCTGTTTGTTTCGAGATGTCATCTCTCAAGTGCTCATGCTTTCTTTTCCATTAGAATGTCTTTTAAGATTCTTTGAAGTTTTGTTTTTCTTTTGACATTATTTTAAGGTTTCCTTCTTCTGATTTTCTTTCTCAACTTTATAGCATTCTAGATGCTTACGAGTTAAATGTATTTATCAGTCTTTGAGTTTGTCATTCTTGAAATAAATGCCCTTATCTGCATTGTAAAAAACAAAATCTGAACGTACCATGGAGGCACAAAGTTGTTGCTTTGAATCCAACACATCCCCTTCGTTGTCCAACTCCATCTTTTCTGTCACTCTCCACTGAAAATTAACAAGCAATTTGAGATATAAAAATCATTCTTTTAAAAA
>NW_026115381.1:0-28859 GCF_001640805.2 Lates calcarifer
TCAGATTGCATACAGTGCACAAAAGAGGGAAAGGCTCTCCGACAGGAAATTATGGTTTCAACCATAATGTTTGTTTACTAATATTGTAAAGTAAACAACTTTCATGTCCGTGTGGCTGAGTGCTTAGTTTGTCTTGTCCTGGTCAGATATAGCAGTATTAAGCCATTCTGAGCTGAATAAGCCTCAAAACGCTGGGAAAACCGCTTATTCACCGAATGAGCTTGCATACAGTGCACAAAAGAGGGAAAGGCTCTCCGACAGGAAATTATGGTTTCAACCATAATGTTTGTTTATTATAATAGAAATTAAAACTTTCATGTCCGTGTGGCTGAGTGCTTAGTTTGTCTTGTCCTGGTCAGATATAGCAGTATTAAGCCATTCTGAGCTGAATAAGCCTCAAAACGCTGGAAAACCGCTTATTCACACTCTCAGATTGCATACAGTGCACAAAAGAGGGAAAGGCTCTCCGACAGGAAATTATGGTTTCAACCATAATGTTTGTTTACTAATATTGTAAAGTAAACAACTTTCATGTCCGTGTGGCTGAGTGCTTAGTTTGTCTTGTCCTGGTCAGATATAGCAGTATTAAGCCATTCTGAGCTGAATAAGCCAAAAACGCTGGGAAAACCGCTTATTCACCTTGCATACAGTGCACAAAAGAGGGAAAGGCTCTCCGACAGGAAATTATGGTTTCAACCATAATGTTTGTTTACTATATAGAAATTAAAACTTTCATGTCCGTGTGGCTGAGTGCTTAGTTTGTCTTGTCCTGGTCAGATATAGCAGTATTAAGCCATTCTGAGCTGAATAAGCCTCAAAACGCTGGAAAAACCGCTTATTCACACTCTCAGATTGCATACAGTGCACAAAAGAGGGAAAGGCTCTCGACAGGAAATTATGGTTTCAACCATAATGTTTGTTTACTAATATTGTAAAGTAAAACTTTCATGTCCGTGTGGCTGAGTGCTTAGTTTGTCTTGTCCTGGTCAGATATAGCAGTATTAAGCCATTCTGAGCTGAATAAGCCTCAAAACGCTGGGAAAACCGCTTATTCACCGAATGAGCTTGCATACAGTGCACAAAAGAGGGAAAGGCTCTCCGACAGGAAATTATGGTTTCAACCATAATGTTTGTTTATAATATTGTAAAGTAAACAACTTTCATGTCCGTGTGGCTGAGTGCTTAGTTTGTCTTGTCCTGGTCAGATATAGCAGTATTAAGCCATTCTGAGCTGAATAAGCCTCAAAACGCTGGGAAAACCGCTTATTCACACTCTCAGATTGCATACAGTGCACAAAAGAGGGAAAGGCTCTCCGACAGGAAATTATGGTTTCAACCATAATGTTTGTTTACTAATATTGTAAAGTAAACAACTTTCATGTCCGTGTGGCTGAGTGCTTAGTTTGTCTTGTCCTGGTCAGATATAGCAGTATTAAGCCATTCTGAGCTGAATAAGCCTCAAAACGCTGGGAAAACCGCTTATTCACAATGAGCTTGCATACAGTGCACAAAAGAGGGAAAGGCTCTCCGACAGGAAATTATGGTTTCAACCATAATGTTTGTTATTATAATAGAAATTAGGAAACTTTCATGTCCGTGTGGCTGAGTGCTTAGTTTTCTTGTCCTGGTCAGATATAGCAGTATTAAGCCATTCTGAGCTGAATAAGCCTCAAAACGCTGGAAAACCGCTTATTCACACTCTCAGATTGCATACAGTGCACAAAAGAGGGAAAGGCTCTCCGACAGGAAATTATGGTTTCAACCATAATGTTTGTTTACTAATATTGTAAAGTAAACAACTTTCATGTCCGTGTGGCTGAGTGCTTAGTTTGTCTTGTCCTGGTCAGATATAGCAGTATTAAGCCATTCTGAGCTGAATAAGCCTCAAAACGCTGGGAAAACCGCTTATTCACCGAATGAGCTTGCATACAGTGCACAAAAGAGGGAAAGGCTCTCCGACAGGAAATTATGGTTTCAACCATAATGTTTGTTTATATAATAGAAATTAACTTTCATGTCCGTGTGGCTGAGTGCTTAGTTTGTCTTGTCCTGGTCAGATATAGCAGTATTAAGCCATTCTGAGCTGAATAAGCCTCAAAACGCTGGAAAACCGCTTATTCACACTCTCAGATTGCATACAGTGCACAAAAGAGGGAAAGGCTCTCCGGACAGGAAATTATGGTTTCAACCATAATGTTTGTTTACTAATATTGTAAAGTAAACAACTTTCATGTCCGTGTGGCTGAGTGCTTAGTTTGTCTTGTCCTGGTCAGATATAGCAGTATTAAGCATTCTGCTGAATAAGCCTCAAAACGCTGGAAAACCGCTTATTCACAATGAGCTTGCATACAGTGCACAAAAGAGGGAAAGGCTCTCCCGACAGGAAATTATGGTTTCAACCATAATGTTTGTTTATTATTGTAAAGTAAAAACTTTCATGTCCGTGTGGCTGAGTGCTTAGTTTGTCTTGTCCTGGTCAGATATAGCAGTATTAAGCCATTCTGAGCTGAATAAGCTCAAAACGCTGGGAAAACCGCTTATTCACAATCTCAGATTGCATACAGTGCACAAAAGAGGGAAAGGCTCTCCGACAGGAAATTATGGTTTCAACCATAATGTTTGTTTACTAATATTGTAAAGTAAACAACTTTCATGTCCGTGTGGCTGAGTGCTTAGTTTGTCTTGTCCTGGTCAGATATAGCAGTATTAAGCCATTCTGAGCTGAATAAGCCTCAAAACGCTGGGAAAACGCTTATTCACCGAATGAGCTTGCATACAGTGCACAAAAGAGGGAAAGGCTCTCCGGACAGGAAATTATGGTTTCAACCATAATGTTTGTTTACTAATATTGTAAAGTAAAAACTTTCATGTCCGTGTGGCTGAGTGCTTAGTTTGTCTTGTCCTGGTCAGATATAGCAGTATTAAGCCATTCTGAGCTGAATAAGCCTCAAAACGCTGGAAAACCGCTTATTCACCTGAGCTTGCATACAGTGCACAAAAGAGGGAAAGGCTCTCCGACAGGAAATTATGGTTTCAACCATAATGTTTGTTTATTATAATAGAAATTAAAACTTTCATGTCCGTGTGGCTGAGTGCTTAGTTTGTCTTGTCCTGGTCAGATATAGCAGTATTAAGCCATTCTGAGCTGAATAAGCCTCAAAACGCTGGGAAAACCGCTTATTCACCGAATGAGCTTGCATACAGTGCACAAAAGAGGGAAAGGCTCTCCGGACAGGAAATTATGGTTTCAACCATAATGTTTGTTTACTATAGAAATAAAACTTTCATGTCCGTGTGGCTGAGTGCTTAGTTTGTCTTGTCCTGGTCAGATATAGCAGTATTAAGCCATTCTGAGCTGAATAAGCCTCAAAACGCTGGAAAACCGCTTATTCACACTCTCAGATTGCATACAGTGCACAAAAGAGGGAAAGGCTCTCCGACAGGAAATTATGGTTTCAACCATAATGTTTGTTTACTAATATTGTAAAGTAAACAACTTTCATGTCCGTGTGGCTGAGTGCTTAGTTTGTCTTGTCCTGGTCAGATATAGCAGTATTAAGCCATTCTGAGCTGAATAAGCCTCAAAACGCTGGAAAACCGCTTATTCACCTTGCATACAGTGCACAAAAGAGGGAAAGGCTCTCCCGACAGGAAATTATGGTTTCAACCATAATGTTTGTTTATTATATAAAATTAAACTTTCATGTCCGTGTGGCTGAGTGCTTAGTTTGTCTTGTCCTGGTCAGATATAGCAGTATTAAGCCATTCTGAGCTGAATAAGCCTCAAAACGCTGGGAAAACCGCTTATTCACACTCTCAGATTGCATACAGTGCACAAAAGAGGGAAAGGCTCTCCGGACAGGAAATTATGGTTTCAACCATAATGTTTGTTTACTAATATTGTAAAGTAAACAACTTTCATGTCCGTGTGGCTGAGTGCTTAGTTTGTCTTGTCCTGGTCAGATATAGCAGTATTAAGCCATTCTGAGCTGAATAAGCCTCAAAACGCTGGGAAAACCGCTTATTCACGATTGCATACAGTGCACAAAAGAGGGAAAGGCTCTCCGACAGGAAATTATGGTTTCAACCATAATGTTTGTTTACTAATATTGTAAAGTAAACAACTTTCATGTCCGTGTGGCTGAGTGCTTAGTTTGTCTTGTCCTGGTCAGATATAGCAGTATTAAGCCATTCTGAGCTGAATAAGCCTCAAAACGCTGGGAAAACCGCTTATTCATGAGCTTGCATACAGTGCACAAAAGAGGGAAAGGCTCTCCGGACAGGAAATTATGGTTTCAACCATAATGTTTGTTTATAATATTGTAAAGTAAACAACTTTCATGTCCGTGTGGCTGAGTGCTTAGTTTGTCTTGTCCTGGTCAGATATAGCAGTATTAAGCCATTCTGAGCTGAATAAGCCTCAAAACGCTGGAAAACCGCTTATTCACACTCTCAGATTGCATACAGTGCACAAAAGAGGGAAAGGCTCTCCGACAGGAAATTATGGTTTCAACCATAATGTTTGTTTACTAATATTGTAAAGTAAACAACTTTCATGTCCGTGTGGCTGAGTGCTTAGTTTGTCTTGTCCTGGTCAGATATAGCAGTATTAAGCCATTCTGAGCTGAATAAGCCTCAAAACGCTGGAAAACCGCTTATTCACACTCTCAGATTGCATACAGTGCACAAAAGAGGGAAAGGCTCTCCGACAGGAAATTATGGTTTCAACCATAATGTTTGTTTACTAATATTGTAAAGTAAACAACTTTCATGTCCGTGTGGCTGAGTGCTTAGTTTGTCTTGTCCTGGTCAGATATAGCAGTATTAAGCCATTCTGAGCTGAATAAGCCTCAAAACGCTGGGAAAACCGCTTATTCATGAGCTTGCATACAGTGCACAAAAGAGGAAAGGCTCTCCGGACAGGAAATTATGGTTTCAACCATAATGTTTGTTTATTATAATAGAAATTAGGAAACTTTCATGTCCGTGTGGCTGAGTGCTTAGTTTGTCTTGTCCTGGTCAGATATAGCAGTATTAAGCCATTCTGAGCTGAATAAGCCTCAAAACGCTGGGAAAACCGCTTATTCACACTCTCAGATTGCATACAGTGCACAAAAGAGGGAAAGGCTCTCCGACAGGAAATTATGGTTTCAACCATAATGTTTGTTTACTAATATTGTAAAGTAAACAACTTTCATGTCCGTGTGGCTGAGTGCTTAGTTTGTCTTGTCCTGGTCAGATATAGCAGTATTAAGCCATTCTGAGCTGAATAAGCCTCAAAACGCTGGGAAAACCGCTTATTCACACTCTCAGATTGCATACAGTGCACAAAAGAGGGAAAGGCTCTCCGACAGGAAATTATGGTTTCAACCATAATGTTTGTTTACTAATATTGTAAAGTAAACAACTTTCATGTCCGTGTGGCTGAGTGCTTAGTTTGTCTTGTCCTGGTCAGATATAGCAGTATTAAGCCATTCTGAGCTGAATAAGCCTCAAAACGCTGGAAAACCGCTTATTCACCGAATGAGCTTGCATACAGTGCACAAAAGAGGGAAAGGCTCTCCGACAGGAAATTATGGTTTCAACCATAATGTTGTTTATTATAATAGAAATTAGGAAACTTTCATGTCCGTGTGGCTGAGTGCTTAGTTTGTCTTGTCCTGGTCAGATATAGCAGTATTAAGCCATTCTGAGCTGAATAAGCCTCAAAACGCTGGAAAACCGCTTATTCACACTCAATCAGATTGCATACAGTGCACAAAAGAGGGAAAGGCTCTCCGACAGGAAATTATGGTTTCAACCATAATGTTTGTTTACTAATATTGTAAAGTAAACAACTTTCATGTCCGTGTGGCTGAGTGCTTAGTTTGTCTTGTCCTGGTCAGATATAGCAGTATTAAGCCATTCTGAGCTGAATAAGCCTCAAAACGCTGGGAAAACCGCTTATTCACACTCTCAGATTGCATACAGTGCACAAAAGAGGGAAAGGCTCTCCCGACAGGAAATTATGGTTTCAACCATAATGTTTGTTTACTAATATTGTAAAGTAAACAACTTTCATGTCCGTGTGGCTGAGTGCTTAGTTTGTCTTGTCCTGGTCAGATATAGCAGTATTAAGCCATTCTGAGCTGAATAAGCCTCAAAACGCTGGAAAACCGCTTATTCACGAACTCTCAGCATTGCATACAGTGCACAAAAGAGGGAAAGGCTCTCCCGACAGGAAATTATGGTTTCAACCATAATGTTTGTTTACTAATATTGTAAAGTAAACAACTTTCATGTCCGTGTGGCTGAGTGCTTAGTTTGTCTTGTCCTGGTCAGATATAGCAGTATTAAGCCATTCTGAGCTGAATAAGCCTCAAAACGCTGGGAAAACCGCTTATTCACCGAATGAGCTTGCATACAGTGCACAAAAGAGGGAAAGGCTCTCCGGACAGGAAATTATGGTTTCAACCATAATGTTTGTTTATTATAATAGAAATTAGGAAACTTTCATGTCCGTGTGGCTGAGTGCTTAGTTTGTCTTGTCCTGGTCAGATATAGCAGTATTAAGCCATTCTGAGCTGAATAAGCCTCAAAACGCTGGAAAACCGCTTATTCACACTCTCAGATTGCATACAGTGCACAAAAGAGGGAAAGGCTCTCCCGACAGGAAATTATGGTTTCAACCATAATGTTTGTTTACTAATATTGTAAAGTAAACAACTTTCATGTCCGTGTGGCTGAGTGCTTAGTTTGTCTTGTCCTGGTCAGATATAGCAGTATTAAGCCATTCTGAGCTGAATAAGCCTCAAAACGCTGGGAAAACCGTTATTCACACTCTCAGATTGCATACAGTGCACAAAAGAGGGAAAGGCTCTCCGGACAGGAAATTATGGTTTCAACCATAATGTTTGTTTTACTAATATTGTAAAGTAAACAACTTTCATGTCCGTGTGGCTGAGTGCTTAGTTTGTCTTGTCCTGGTCAGATATAGCAGTATTAAGCCATTCTGAGCTGAATAAGCCTCAAAACGCTGGGAAAACCGCTTATTCACTGAGCTTGCATACAGTGCACAAAAGAGGGAAAGGCTCCCGACAGGAAATTATGGTTTCAACCATAATGTTTGTTTTTATTATATAGAAATTAGGAAACTTTCATGTCCGTGTGGCTGAGTGCTTAGTTTGTCTTGTCCTGGTCAGATATAGCAGTATTAAGCCATTCTGAGCTGAATAAGCCTCAAAACGCTGGGAAAACCGCTTATTCACACTCTCAGATTGCATACAGTGCACAAAAGAGGGAAAGGCTCTCCGACAGGAAATTATGGTTTCAACCATAATGTTTGTTTATAATATTGTAAATAAACAACTTTCATGTCCGTGTGGCTGAGTGCTTAGTTTGTCTTGTCCTGGTCAGATATAGCAGTATTAAGCCATTCTGAGCTGAATAAGCCTCAAAACGCTGGGAAAACCGCTTATTCACAATGAGCTTGCATACAGTGCACAAAAGAGGGAAAGGCTCTCCCGACAGGAAATTATGGTTTCAACCATAATGTTTGTTTACTAATATTGTAAAGCATGTCCGTGTGGCTGAGTGCTTAGTTTGTCTTGTCCTGGTCACGCTGGAAACCGCTTATTCACCGACCACAAAAGAGGGAAAGGCTCTCCGACAGGAAATTATGGTTTCAACCATAATGTTTGTTTATTATATAGAAATTAAAACTTTCATGTCCGTGTGGCTGAGTGCTTAGTTTGTCTTGTCCTGGTCAGATATAGCAGTATTAAGCCATTCTGAGCTGAATAAGCCTCAAAACGCTGGGAAAACCGCTTATTCACCGAATGAGCTTGCATACAGTGCACAAAAGAGGGAAAGGCTCTCCGACAGGAAATTATGGTTTCAACCATAATGTTTTCTTTCATGTCCGTGTGGCTGAGTGCTTAGTTTGTCTTGTCCTGGTCAGATATAGCAGTATTAAGCCATTCTGAGCTGAATAAGCCTCAAAACGCTGGGAAAACCGCTTATTCACACTCTCTTGCATACAGTGCACAAAAGAGGAAAGGCTCTCCGACAGGAAATTATGGTTTCAACCATAATGTTTGTTTACTAATATTGTAAAGTAAACAACTTTCATGTCCGTGTGGCTGAGTGCTTAGTTTGTCTTGTCCTGGTCAGATATAGCAGTATTAAGCCATTCTGAGCTGAATAAGCCTCAAAACGCTGGGAAAACCGCTTATTCACACGAATGAGCTTGCATACAGTGCACAAAAGAGGGAAAGGCTCTCCGGACAGGAAATTATGGTTTCAACCATAATGTTTGTTTATAATATTGTAAAGTAAACTTTCATGTCCGTGTGGCTGAGTGCTTAGTTTGTCTTGTCCTGGTCAGATATAGCAGTATTAAGCCATTCTGAGCTGAATAAGCCTCAAAACGCTGGGAAAACCGCTTATTCACTGAGCTTGCATACAGTGCACAAAAGAGGGAAAGGCTCTACAGGAAATTATGGTTTCAACCATAATGTTTGCTTTCATGTCCGTGTGGCTGAGTGCTTAGTTTGTCTTGTCCTGGTCAGATATAGCAGTATTAAGCCATTCTGAGCTGAATAAGCCTCAAAACGCTGGAAAACCGCTTATTCACCGAAGAGCTTGCATACAGTGCACAAAAGAGGGAAAGGCTCTCCGGACAGGAAATTATGGTTTCAACCATAATGTTTGTTTATTATAATAGAAATTAGGAAACTTTCATGTCCGTGTGGCTGAGTGCTTAGTTTGTCTTGTCTGGTCAGATATAGCAGTATTAAGCCATTCTGAGCTGAATAAGCCTCAAAACGCTGGGAAAACCGCTTATTCACACTCTCAGATTGCATACAGTGCACAAAAGAGGGAAAGGCTCTCCGACAGGAAATTATGGTTTCAACCATAATGTTTGTTTATTATATAGAAATTAAAAACTTTCATGTCCGTGTGGCTGAGTGCTTAGTTTGTCTTGTCCTGGTCAGATATAGCAGTATTAAGCCATTCTGAGCTGAATAAGCCTCAAAACGCTGGGAAAACCGCTTATTCATGAGCTTGCATACAGTGCACAAAAGAGGGAAAGGCTCTCCGACAGGAAATTATGGTTTCAACCATAATGTTTGTTTAGCTTTCATGTCCGTGTGGCTGAGTGCTTAGTTTGTCTTCCTGGTCAGATATAGCAGTATTAAGCCATTCTGAGCTGAATAAGCCTCAAAACGCTGGAAAAACCGCTTATTCACACTCTCAGATTGCATACAGTGCACAAAAGAGGGAAAGGCTCTCCCGACAGGAAATTATGGTTTCAACCATAATGTTTGTTTACTAATATTGTAAAGTAAACAACTTTCATGTCCGTGTGGCTGAGTGCTTAGTTTGTCTTGTCCTGGTCAGATATAGCAGTATTAAGCCATTCTGAGCTGAATAAGCCTCAAAACGCTGGGAAAACCGCTTATTCACACTCTCAGATTGCATACAGTGCACAAAAGAGGGAAAGGCTCTCCGACAGGAAATTATGGTTTCAACCATAATGTTTGTTTACTAATATTGTAAAGTAAACAACTTTCATGTCCGTGTGGCTGAGTGCTTAGTTTGTCTTGTCCTGGTCAGATATAGCAGTATTAAGCCATTCTGAGCTGAATAAGCCTCAAAACGCTGGAAAACCGCTTATTCACCGAATGAGCTTGCATACAGTGCACAAAAGAGGGAAAGGCTCTCCGACAGGAAATTATGGTTTCAACCATAATGTTTGTTATTACTAATATTGTAAAGTAAACAACTTTCATGTCCGTGTGGCTGAGTGCTTAGTTTGTCTTGTCCTGGTCAGATATAGCAGTAATTAAGCCATTCTGAGCTGAATAAGCCTCAAAACGCTGGGAAAACCGCTTATTCACACCATCAGCTTGCATACAGTGCACAAAAGAGGGAAAGGCTCTCCGACAGGAAATTATGGTTTCAACCATAATGTTTGTTTACTAATATTGTAAAGTAAACAACTTTCATGTCCGTGTGGCTGAGTGCTTAGTTTTGTCTTGTCCTGGTCAGATATAGCAGTATTAAGCCATTCTGAGCTGAATAAGCCTCAAAACGCTGGGAAAACCGCTTATTCACCGAATGAGCTTGCATACCAGTGCACAAAAGAGGGAAAGGCTCTGCCGACAGGAAATTATGGTTTCAACCATAATGTTTGTTTATATAATATTGTAAATTAGGAAACTTTCATGTCCGTGTGGCTGAGTGCTTAGTTTGTCTTGTCCTGGTCAGATATAGCAGTATTAAGCCATTCTGAGCTGAATAAGCCTCAAAACGCTGGGAAAACCGCTTATTCACACTCTCAGATTGCATACAGTGCACAAAAGAGGGAAAGGCTCTCCCGACAGGAAATTATGGTTTCAACCATAATGTTTGTTTACTAATATTGTAAAGTAAACAACTTTCATGTCCGTGTGGCTGGAGTGCTTAGTTTGTCTTGTCCTGGTCAGATATAGCAGTATTAAGCCATTCTGAGCTGAATAAGCCTCAAAACGCTGGAAAACCGCTTATTCACCTGCATGACTTGCATACAGTGCACAAAAGAGGGAAAGGCTCTCCGGACAGGGAAATTATGGTTTCAACCATAATGTTTGTTTACTAATATTGTAAAGTAAACAACTTTCATGTCCGTGTGGCTGAGTGCTTAGTTTGTCTTGTCCTGGTCAGATATAGCAGTATTAAGCCATTCTGAGCTGAATAAGCCTCAAAACGCTGGGAAAACCGCTTATTCACACTCTCAGATTGCATACAGTGCACAAAAGAGGGAAAGGCTCTCCCGACAGGAAATTATGGGTTTCAACCATAATGTTTGTTTACTAATATTGTAAATTAGAAACTTTCATGTCCGTGTGGCTGAGTGCTTAGTTTGTCTTGTCCTGGTCAGATATAGCAGTATTAAGCCATTCTGAGCTGAATAAGCCTCAAAACGCTGGGAAAACCGCTTATTCACCGACTCTCAGACTTGCATACAGTGCACAAAAGAGGGAAAGGGCTCTCCCGACAGGAAATTATGGTTTCAACCATAATGTTTGTTTACTAATAATTGTAAAGTAAACAACTTTCATGTCCGTGTGGCTGAGTGCTTAGTTTGTCTTGTCCTGGTCAGGATATAGCAGTATTAAGCCATTCTGAGCTGAATAAGCCTCAAAACGCTGGGAAAAAACCGGCTTATTCACCGAATCTGAGCTTGCATACAGTGCACAAAAGAGGGAAAGGCTCTCCGGACAGGAAATTATGGTTTCAACCATAATGTTTGTTTATTATAATAGAAATTAGGAAACTTTCATGTCCGTGTGGCTGAGTGCTTAGTTTGTCTTGTCCTGGTCAGATATAGCAGTATTAAGCCATTCTGAGCTGAATAAGCCTCAAAAACGCTCGGGAAAACCGCTTATTCACCGACTCTGCAGAATTGCATACAGTGCACAAAAGGAGGGGAAAGGCTCTTCCGGACAGGAAATTATTGGTTTCAACCATAATGTTTGTTTATTATATAGTAAATTAGGAAAACTTTTCATGTCCGTGTGGCTGAGTGCTTAGTTTGTCTTGTCCTGGTCAGATATAGCAGTATTAAGCCATTCTGAGCTGAATAAGCCTCAAAACGCTGGGAAAACCGCTTATTCACCGAATGAGCTTGCATACAGTGCACAAAAGAGGGAAAGGCTCTCCGGACAGGAAATTATGGTTTCAACCATAATGTTTGTTTATTATATATAGTAAAGTAAGACAACTTTCATGTCCGTGTGGCTGAGTGCTTAGTTTGTCTTGTCCTGGTCAGATATAGCAGTATTAAGCCATTCTGAGCTGAATAAGCCTCAAAACGCTGGGAAAAACCGCTTATTCACCGAATCTCAGCTTGCATACAGTGCACAAAAGAGGGAAAGGCTCTGCCCGACAGGAAATTATGGTTTCAACCATAATGTTTGTTTACTAATATTGTAAAGTTAAACAACTTTCATGTCCGTGTGGCTGAGTGCTTAGTTTGTCTTGTCCTGGTCAGATATAGCAGTATTAAGCCATTCTGAGCTGAATAAGCCTCAAAACGCTGGGAAAACCGCTTATTCACACTCTCAGATTGCATACAGTGCACAAAAGAGGGAAAGGCTCTGCCGACAGGAAATTATGGTTTCAACCATAATGTTTGTTTACTAATATTGTAAAGTAAACAACTTTCATGTCCGTGTGGCTGAGTGCTTAGTTTGTCTTGTCCTGGTCAGATATAGCAGTATTAAGCCATTCTGAGCTGAATAAGCCTCAAAACGCTGGGAAAACCGCTTATTCACAATCTCGAGCTTGCATACAGTGCACAAAAGAGGGAAAGGCTCTCCGACAGGAAATTATGGTTTCAACCATAATGTTTGTTTACTAATATTGTAAAGTAAACAACTTTCATGTCCGTGTGGCTGAGTGCTTAGTTTGTCTTGTCCTGGTCAGATATAGCAGTATTAAGCCATTCTGAGCTGAATAAGCCTCAAAACGCTGGGAAAACCGCTTATTCACACTACTCAGATTGCATACAGTGCACAAAAGAGGGAAAGGCTCTGCCGACAGGAAATTATGGTTTCAACCATAATGTTTGTTTACTAATATTGTAAAGTAAACAACTTTCATGTCCGTGTGGCTGAGTGCTTAGTTTGTCTTGTCCTGGTCAGATATAGCAGTATTAAGCCATTCTGAGCTGAATAAGCCTCAAAACGCTGGGAAAACCGCTTATTCACCGAATGAGCTTGCATACAGTGCACAAAAGAGGGAAAGGCTCTCCGACAGGAAATTATGGTTTCAACCATAATGTTTGTTTATTATAATAGTAAATTAGAAACTTTCATGTCCGTGTGGCTGAGTGCTTAGTTTGTCTTGTCCTGGTCAGATATAGCAGTATTAAGCCATTCTGAGCTGAATAAGCCTCAAAACGCTGGAAAACCGCTTATTCACACTCTCAGATTGCATACAGTGCACAAAAGAGGGAAAGGCTCTCCGGACAGGAAATTATGGTTTCAACCATAATGTTTGTTTACTAATATTGTAAAGTAAACAACTTTCATGTCCGTGTGGCTGAGTGCTTAGTTTGTCTTGTCCTGGTCAGATATAGCAGTATTAAGCCATTCTGAGCTGAATAAGCCTCAAAACGCTGCGAAAACCGCTTATTCACCGACATCTCAGATTGCATACAGTGCACAAAAGAGGGAAAGGCTCTCCGACAGGAAATTATGGTTTCAACCATAATGTTTGTTTACTAATATTGAAATAAACAACTTTCATGTCCGTGTGGCTGAGTGCTTAGTTTGTCTTGTCCTGGTCAGATATAGCAGTATTAAGCCATTCTGAGCTGAATAAGCCTCAAAACGCTGGGAAAACCGCTTATTCACCGAATGAGCTTGCATACAGTGCACAAAAGGGAAAGGCTCTCCGACACAGGAAATTATGGTTTCAACCATAATGTTTGTTTATTATATAGAAATTAAAACTTTCATGTCCGTGTGGCTGAGTGCTTAGTTTGTCTTGTCCTGGTCAGATATAGCAGTATTAAGCCATTCTGAGCTGAATAAGCCTCAAAACGCTGGGAAAACCGCTTATTCACACTCTGAGCTTGCATACAGTGCACAAAAGAGGGAAAGGCTCTCCGGACAGGAAATTATGGTTTCAACCATAATGTTTGTTTATTAATAATAGAAATAAACAACTTTCATGTCCGTGTGGCTGAGTGCTTAGTTTGTCTTGTCCTGGTCAGATATAGCAGTATTAAGCCATTCTGAGCTGAATAAGCCTCAAAACGCTGGAAAAACCGCTTATTCACACTCTCAGATTGCATACAGTGCACAAAAGAGGGAAAGGCTCTCCCGACAGGAAATTATGGTTTCAACCATAATGTTTGTTTACTAATATTGTAAAGTAAACAACTTTCATGTCCGTGTGGCTGAGTGCTTAGTTTGTCTTGTCCTGGTCAGATATAGCAGTATTAAGCCATTCTGAGCTGAATAAGCCTCAAAACGCTGGGAAAACCGCTTATTCACCGAATGAGCTTGCATACAGTGCACAAAAGAGGGAAAGGCTCTCCCGACAGGAAATTATGGTTTCAACCATAATGTTTGTTTATTTATAGAAATTAGGAAACTTTCATGTCCGTGTGGCTGAGTGCTTAGTTTGTCTTGTCCTGGTCAGATATAGCAGTATTAAGCCATTCTGAGCTGAATAAGCCTCAAAACGCTGGGAAAACCGCTTATTCACACTCTCAGATTGCATACAGTGCACAAAAGAGGGAAAGGCTCTCCGACAGGAAATTATGGTTTCAACCATAATGTTTGTTTACTAATATTGTAAAGTAAACAACTTTCATGTCCGTGTGGCTGAGTGCTTAGTTTGTCTTGTCCTGGTCAGATATAGCAGTATTAAGCCATTCTGAGCTGAATAAGCCTCAAAACGCTGGGAAAACCGCTTATTCACACTCTCAGATTGCATACAGTGCACAAAAGAGGGAAAGGCTCTCCCGACAGGAAATTATGGTTTCAACCATAATGTTTGTTTACTAATATTGTAAAGTAAACAACTTTCATGTCCGTGTGGCTGAGTGCTTAGTTTGTCTTGTCCTGGTCAGATATAGCAGTATTAAGCCATTCTGAGCTGAATAAGCCTCAAAACGCTGGGAAAACCGCTTATTCACCGAAGATTGCATACAGTGCACAAAAGAGGGAAAGGCTCTCCGACAGGAAATTATGGTTTCAACCATAATGTTTGTTTATAATATTGTAAAGTAAAAACTTTCATGTCCGTGTGGCTGAGTGCTTAGTTTGTCTTGTCCTGGTCAGATATAGCAGTATTAAGCCATTCTGAGCTGAATAAGCCTCAAAACGCTGGGAAAACCGCTTATTCACTCTCAGATTGCATACAGTGCACAAAAGAGGGAAAGGCTCTCCGACAGGAAATTATGTTTCAACCATAATGTTTGTTTACTAATATTGTAAAGTAAACAACTTTCATGTCCGTGTGGCTGAGTGCTTAGTTTGTCTTGTCCTGGTCAGATATAGCAGTATTAAGCCATTCTGAGCTGAATAAGCCTCAAAACGCTGGGAAAACCGCTTATTCACAATGAGCTTGCATACAGTGCAAAAGAGGGAAAGGCTCTCCCGACAGGAAATTATGGTTTCAACCATAATGTTTGTTTATTATATTGAAAGTAACAACTTTCATGTCCGTGTGTGTGGCTGAGTGCTTAGTTTGTCTTGTCCTGGTCAGATATAGCAGTATTAAGCCATTCTGAGCTGAATAAGCCTCAAAACGCTGGGAAAACCGCTTATTCACACTCTCAGATTGCATACAGTGCACAAAAGAGGGAAAGGCTCTCCCGACAGGAAATTATGGTTTCAACCATAATGTTTGTTTACTAATATTGTAAAGTAAACAACTTTCATGTCCGTGTGGCTGAGTGCTTAGTTTGTCTTGTCCTGGTCAGATATAGCAGTATTAAGCCATTCTGAGCTGAATAAGCCTCAAAACGCTGGGAAAACCGCTTATTCACCGAATGAGCTTGCATACAGTGCACAAAAGAGGGAAAGGCTCTCCCGACAGGAAATTATGGTTTCAACCATAATGTTTGTTTATTATATAGAAATTAAAACTTTCATGTCCGTGTGGCTGAGTGCTTAGTTTGTCTTGTCCTGGTCAGATATAGCAGTATTAAGCCATTCTGAGCTGAATAAGCCTCAAAACGCTGGGAAAACCGCTTATTCACGAATGAGCTTGCATACAGTGCACAAAAGAGGGAAAGGCTCTCCGACAGGAAATTATGGTTTCAACCATAATGTTTGTTTAATAATAGAAATTAGGAAACTTTCATGTCCGTGTGGCTGAGTGCTTAGTTTGTCTTGTCCTGGTCAGATATAGCAGTATTAAGCCATTCTGAGCTGAATAAGCCTCAAAACGCTGGGAAAACCGCTTATTCACACTCTCAGATTGCATACAGTGCACAAAAGAGGGAAAGGCTCTCCCGACAGGAAATTATGGTTTCAACCATAATGTTTGTTTACTAATATTGTAAAGTAAACAACTTTCATGTCCGTGTGGCTGAGTGCTTAGTTTGTCTTGTCCTGGTCAGATATAGCAGTATTAAGCCATTCTGAGCTGAATAAGCCTCAAAACGCTGGGAAAACCGCTTATTCACACCTGAGCTTGCATACAGTGCACAAAAGAGGGAAAGGCTCTCCGACAGGAAATTATGGTTTCAACCATAATGTTTGTTTACTAATATTGTAAAGTAAACAACTTTCATGTCCGTGTGGCTGAGTGCTTAGTTTGTCTTGTCCTGGTCAGATATAGCAGTATTAAGCCATTCTGAGCTGAATAAGCCTCAAAACGCTGGAAAACCGCTTATTCACACTCTCAGATTGCATACAGTGCACAAAAAGAGGAAAGGCTCTCCGACAGGAAATTATGGTTTCAACCATAATGTTTGTTTACTAATATTGTAAAGTAAACAACTTTCATGTCCGTGTGGCTGAGTGCTTAGTTTGTCTTGTCCTGGTCAGATATAGCAGTATTAAGCCATTCTGAGCTGAATAAGCCTCAAAACGCTGGGAAAACCGCTTATTCACACTCTCAGATTGCATACAGTGCACAAAAGAGGGAAAGGCTCTGCCGACAGGAAATTATGGTTTCAACCATAATGTTTTTTTTACTAATATTGTAAAGTAAACAACTTTCATGTCCGTGTGGCTGAGTGCTTAGTTTGTCTTGTCCTGGTCAGATATAGCAGTATTAAGCCATTCTGAGCTGAATAAGCCTCAAAACGCTGGGAAAACCGCTTATTCACAATGAGATTGCATACAGTGCACAAAAGAGGGAAAGGCTCTCCCGACAGGAAATTATGGTTTCAACCATAATGTTTGTTTATTATATAGAAATTAAAACTTTCATGTCCGTGTGGCTGAGTGCTTAGTTTGTCTTGTCCTGGTCAGATATAGCAGTATTAAGCCATTCTGAGCTGAATAAGCCTCAAAACGCTGGGAAAACCGCTTATTCACACTCTCAGATTGCATACAGTGCACAAAAGAGGGAAAGGCTCTCCGACAGGAAATTATGGTTTCAACCATAATGTTTGTTTACTAATATTGTAAAGTAAACAACTTTCATGTCCGTGTGGCTGAGTGCTTAGTTTGTCTTGTCCTGGTCAGATATAGCAGTATTAAGCCATTCTGAGCTGAATAAGCCTCAAAACGCTGGGAAAACCGCTTATTCACTCTCTGATTGCATACAGTGCACAAAAGAGGGAAAGGCTCTCCCGACAGGAAATTATGGTTTCAACCATAATGTTTGTTTACTAATATTGTAAAGTAAACAACTTTCATGTCCGTGTGGCTGAGTGCTTAGTTTGTCTTGTCCTGGTCAGATATAGCAGTATTAAGCCATTCTGAGCTGAATAAGCCTCAAAACGCTGGGAAAACCGCTTATTCACCGAATGAGCTTGCATACAGTGCACAAAAGAGGGAAAGGCTCTCCCGACAGGAAATTATGGTTTCAACCATAATGTTTGTTTATTATATAGAAATTAAAACTTTCATGTCCGTGTGGCTGAGTGCTTAGTTTGTCTTGTCCTGGTCAGATATAGCAGTATTAAGCCATTCTGAGCTGAATAAGCCTCAAAACGCTGGAAAACCGCTTATTCACGAATGAGCTTGCATACAGTGCACAAAAGAGGGAAAGGCTCTCCCGACAGGAAATTATGGTTTCAACCATAATGTTTGTTTATTATATAAAAATAGGAAACTTTCATGTCCGTGTGGCTGAGTGCTTAGTTTGTCTTGTCCTGGTCAGATATAGCAGTATTAAGCCATTCTGAGCTGAATAAGCCTCAAAACGCTGGGAAAACCGCTTATTCACACTCTCAGATTGCATACAGTGCACAAAAGAGGGAAAGGCTCTCCGACAGGAAATTATGGTTTCAACCATAATGTTTGTTTACTAATATTGTAAAGTAAACAACTTTCATGTCCGTGTGGCTGAGTGCTTAGTTTGTCTTGTCCTGGTCAGATATAGCAGTATTAAGCCATTCTGAGCTGAATAAGCCTCAAAACGCTGGGAAAACCGCTTATTCACCGAATGAGTTGCATACAGTGCACAAAAGAGGGAAAGGCTCTCCGACAGGAAATTATGGTTTCAACCATAATGTTTTTTACTAATATTGAAAGTAAACAACTTTCATGTCCGTGTGGCTGAGTGCTTAGTTTGTCTTGTCCTGGTCAGATATAGCAGTATTAAGCCATTCTGAGCTGAATAAGCCTCAAAACGCTGGGAAAACCGCTTATTCACCAATGAGCTTGCATACAGTGCACAAAAGAGGGAAAGGCTCCGACAGGAAATTATGGTTTCAACCATAATGTTTGTTTACTAATATTGTAAAGTAAACAACTTTCATGTCCGTGTGGCTGAGTGCTTAGTTTGTCTTGTCCTGGTCAGATATAGCAGTATTAAGCCATTCTGAGCTGAATAAGCCTCAAAACGCTGGGAAAACCGCTTATTCACACTCTCAGATTGCATACAGTGCACAAAAGAGGGAAAGGCTCTCCGACAGGAAATTATGGTTTCAACCATAATGTTTGTTTACTAATATTGTAAAGTAAACAACTTTCATGTCCGTGTGGCTGAGTGCTTAGTTTGTCTTGTCCTGGTCAGATATAGCAGTATTAAGCCATTCTGAGCTGAATAAGCCTCAAAACGCTGGGAAAACCGCTTATTCACACTCAGATTGCATACAGTGCACAAAGAGGGAAAGGCTCTCCGACAGGAAATTATGGTTTCAACCATAATGTTTGTTTATAATAGAAATTAAAAACTTTCATGTCCGTGTGGCTGAGTGCTTAGTTTGTCTTGTCCTGGTCAGATATAGCAGTATTAAGCCATTCTGAGCTGAATAAGCCTCAAAACGCTGGGAAAACCGCTTATTCACACTCTCAGATTGCATACAGTGCACAAAAGAGGGAAAGGCTCTGCCGACAGGAAATTATGGTTTCAACCATAATGTTTGTTTACTAATATTGTAAAGTAAACAACTTTCATGTCCGTGTGGCTGAGTGCTTAGTTTGTCTTGTCCTGGTCAGATATAGCAGTATTAAGCCATTCTGAGCTGAATAAGCCTCAAAACGCTGGGAAAACCGCTTATTCACAATGAGCTTGCATACAGTGCACAAAAGAGGGAAAGGCTCTGCCGACAGGAAATTATGGTTTCAACCATAATGTTTGTTTACTAATATTGTAAAGTAAACAACTTTCATGTCCGTGTGGCTGAGTGCTTAGTTTGTCTTGTCTGGTCAGATATAGCAGTATTAAGCCATTCTGAGCTGAATAAGCCTCAAAACGCTGGGAAAACCGCTTATTCACACTCTCAGATTGCATACAGTGCACAAAAGAGGGAAAGGCTCTGCCGACAGGAAATTATGGTTTCAACCATAATGTTTGTTTACTAATATTGTAAAGTAAACAACTTTCATGTCCGTGTGGCTGAGTGCTTAGTTTGTCTTGTCCTGGTCAGATATAGCAGTATTAAGCCATTCTGAGCTGAATAAGCCTCAAAACGCTGGGAAAACCGCTTATTCACACTCTCAGATTGCATACAGTGCACAAAAGAGGGAAAGGCTCTCCCGACAGGAAATTATGGTTTCAACCATAATGTTTGTTTATTATAATAGTAAATTAAACAACTTTCATGTCCGTGTGGCTGAGTGCTTAGTTTGTCTTGTCCTGGTCAGATATAGCAGTATTAAGCCATTCTGAGCTGAATAAGCCTCAAAACGCTGGGAAAACCGCTTATTCACACTCTCAGATTGCATACAGTGCACAAAAGAGGGAAAGGCTCTGCCGACAGGAAATTATGGTTTCAACCATAATGTTTGTTTACTAATATTGTAAAGTAAACAACTTTCATGTCCGTGTGGCTGAGTGCTTAGTTTGTCTTGTCCTGGTCAGATATAGCAGTATTAAGCCATTCTGAGCTGAATAAGCCTCAAAACGCTGGGAAAACCGCTTATTCACCACTCAGATTGCATACCAGTGCACAAAAGAGGGAAAGGCTCTGCCGACAGGAAATTATGGTTTCAACCATAATGTTTGTTTACTAATATTGTAAAGTAAACAACTTTCATGTCCGTGTGGCTGAGTGCTTAGTTTGTCTTGTCCTGGTCAGATATAGCAGTATTAAGCCATTCTGAAGCTGAATAAGCCTCAAAACGCTGGGAAAACCGCTTATTCACCGAATGAGCTTGCATACAGTGCACAAAAGAGGGAAAGGCTCTGCCGACAGGAAATTATGGTTTCAACCATAATGTTTGTTTATCTAATATTGTAAAGTTAAACAACTTTCATGTCCGTGTGGCTGGAGTGCTTAGTTTGTCTTGTCCTGGTCAGATATAGCAGTATTAAGCCATTCTGAGCTGAATAAGCCTCAAAACGCTGGGAAAAACCGCTTATTCACACTCTCAGATTGCATACAGTGCACAAAAGAGGGAAAGCTCTGCCGACAGGAAATTATGGTTTCAACCATAATGTTTGTTTACTAATATTGTAAAGTAAACAACTTTCATGTCCGTGTGGCTGAGTGCTTAGTTTGTCTTGTCCTGGTCAGATATAGCAGTATTAAGCCATTCTGAGCTGAATAAGCCTCAAAACGCTGGGGAAAACCGCTTATTCACACTCTCAGATTGCATACAGTGCACAAAAGAGGGAAAAGGCTCTGCCGACAGGAAATTATGGTTTCAACCATAATGGTTTGTTTTACTAATATGTTTAAAGTAAACAACTTTCATGTCCGTGTGGCTGAGTGCTTAGTTTGTCTTGTCCTGGTCAGATATAGCAGTATTAAGCCATTCTGAGCTGAATAAGCCTCAAAACGCTGGGAAAACCGCTTATTCACACTCTCAGATTGCATACAGTGCACAAAAGAGGGAAAGGCTCTGCCGACAGGAAATTATGGTTTCAACCATAATGTTTGTTTACTAATATTGTAAAGTAAACAACTTTCATGTCCGTGTGGCTGAGTGCTTAGTTTGTCTTGTCCTGGTCAGATATAGCAGTATTAAGCCATTCTGAGCTGAATAAGCCTCAAAACGCTGGGGAAAACCGCTTATTCACCGAATTCAGCTTGCATACAGTGCACAAAAGAGGGAAAGGCTCTGCCGACAGGAAATTATGGTTTCAACCATAATGTTTGTTTACTAATATTGTAAAGTAAACAACTTTCATGTCCGTGTGGCTGAGTGCTTAGTTTGTCTTGTCCTGGTCAGATATTAGCAGTATTAAGCCATTCTGAGCTGAATAAGCCTCAAAACGCTGGGAAAACCGCTTATTCACACTCTCAGATTGCATACAGTGCACAAAAGAGGGAAAGGCTCTGCCGACAGGAAATTATGGTTTCAACCATAATGTTTGTTTACTAATATTGTAAAGTAAACAACTTTCATGTCCGTGTGGGCTGAGTGCTTAGTTTGTCTTGTCCTGGTCAGATATAGCAGTATTAAGCCATTCTGAGCTGAATAAGCCTCAAAACGCTGGGAAAACCGCTTATTCACACTCATCAGCTTGCATACAGTGCACAAAAGAGGGAAAGGCTCTGCGACAGGAAATTATGGTTTCAACCATAATGTTTGTTTACTAATATTGTAAAGTAAACAACTTTCATGTCCGTGTGGCTGAGTGCTTAGTTTGTCTTGTCCTGGTCAGATATAGCAGTATTAAGCCATTCTGAGCTGAATAAGCCTCAAAACGCTGGGAAAACCGCTTATTCACACTCTCAGATTGCATACAGTGCACAAAAGAGGGAAAGGCTCTGCCGGACAGGAAATTATGGTTTCAACCATAATGTTTGTTTACTAATATTGTAAAGTAAACAACTTTCATGTCCGTGTGGCTGAGTGCTTAGTTTGTCTTGTCCTGGTCAGATATAGCAGTATTAAGCCATTCTGAGCTGAATAAGCCTCAAAACGCTGGGAAAACCGCTTATTCACACTCTCAGATTGCATACAGTGCACAAAAGAGGGAAAGGCTCTGCCGACAGGAAATTATGGTTTCAACCATAATGTTTGTTTATACTAATAATTTGTAAAGTAAACAACTTTCATGTCCGTGTGGGCTGAGTGCTTAGTTTGTCTTGTCCTGGTCAGATATAGCAGTATTAAGCCATTCTGAGCTGAATAAGCCTCAAAACGCTGGGGAAAACCGCTTATTTACCGAATGAGCTTGCATACAGTGCACAAAAGAGGGAAAGGCTCTGCCGACAGGAAATTATGGTTTCAACCATAATGTTTGTTTACTAATATTGTAAAGTAAACAACTTTCATGTCCGTGTGGCTGAGTGCTTAGTTTGTCTTGTCCTGGTCAGATATAGCAGTATTAAGCCATTCTGAGCTGAATAAGCCTCAAAACGCTGGGAAAACCGCTTATTCACCGAATTGAGCTTGCATACAGTGCACAAAAGAGGGAAAGGCTCTGCCCGACAGGAAATTATGGTTTCAACCATAATGTTTGTTTACTAATATTGTAAAGTAAACAACTTTCATGTCCGTGTGGCTGAGTGCTTAGTTTGGTCTTGTCCTGGTCAGATATAGCAGTATTAAGCCATTCTGAGCTGAATAAGCCTCAAAAACGCTGGGAAAAACCGCTTATTCACCGAATGAGCTTGCATACAGTGCACAAAAGAGGGAAAGGCTCTGCCGACAGGAAATTATGGTTTCAACCATAATGTTTGTTATTACTAATATTGTAAAGTAGAACAACTTTCATGTCCGTGTGGCTGAGTGCTTAGTTTGTCTTGTCCTGGTCAGATATAGCAGTATTAAGCCATTCTGAGCTGAATAAGCCTCAAAACGCTGGGGAAAACCGCTTATTCACACTCTCAGACTTGCATACAGTGCACAAAAGAGGGAAAGGCCTCTGCCGACAGGAAATTATGGGTTTCAACCATAATGTGTTTGTTTACTAATATTGTAAAGTAAACAACTTTCATGTCCGTGTGGCTGAGTGCTTAGTTTGTCTTGTCCTGGTCAGATATAGCAGTATTAAGCCATTCTGAGCTGAATAAGCCTCAAAACGCTGGGAAAACCGCTTATTTCACCGAATGAGCTTGCATACAGTGCACAAAAGAGGGAAAGGCTCTGCCGGACAGGAAATTATGGTTTCAACCATAATGTTGTTTACTTAATATTGTAAAGTAAACAACTTTCATGTCCGTGTGGCTGAGTGCTTAGTTTGTCTTGTCCTGGTCAGATATAGCAGTATTAAGCCATTCTGAGCTGAAATAAGCCTCAAAACGCTGGGAAAACCGCTTATTCACACTCTCAGATTGCATACAGTGCACAAAAGAGGGAAAGGCTCTGCCGACAGGAAATTATGGTTTCAACCATAATGTTTTGTTTACTAATATTGTAAAGTAAACAACTTTCATGTCCGTGTGGCTGAGTGCTTAGTTTGTCTTGTCCTGGTCAGATATTAGCAGTATTAAGCCATTCTGAGCTGAATAAGCCTCAAAACGCTGGGAAAACCGCTTATTTACCGAATGAGCTTGGCATACAGTGCACAAAAGAGGGAAAGGCTCTGCCGACAGGAAATTATGGTTTCAACCATAATGTTTGTTTACTAATATTGTAAAGTAAACAACTTTCATGTCCGTGTGGCTGAGTGCTTAGTTTGTCTTGTCCTGGTCAGATATAGCAGTATTAAGCCATTCTGAGCTGAATAAGCCTCAAAACGCTGGGAAAACCGCTTATTCACACTCTCAGATTGCATACAGTGCACAAAAGAGGGAAAGGCTCTGCCGACAGGAAATTTATGGTTTCAACCATAATGTTTGTTTACTAATATTGTAAAGTAAACAACTTTCATGTCCGTGTGGCTGAGTGCTTAGTTTGTCTTGTCCTGGTCAGATATAGCAGTATTAAGCCATTCTGAGCTGAATAAGCCTCAAAACGCTGGGAAAAACCGCTTATTCACACTCTCAGATTGCATACAGTGCACAAAAGAGGGAAAGGCTCTGCCGGACAGGAAATTATGGTTTCAACCATAATGTTTGTTTACTAATATTGTAAAGTAAACAACTTTCATGTCCGTGTGGCTGAGTGCTTAGTTTGTCTTGTCCTGGTCAGATATAGCAGTATTAAGCCATTCTGAGCTGAATAAGCCTCAAAACGCTGGGAAAACCGCTTATTCACCCTTGCATACAGTGCACAAAAGAGGAAAGGCTCTCCGACAGGAAATTATGGTTTCAACCATAATGTTTGTTTACTAATATTGTAAAGTAAACAACTTTCATGTCCGTGTGGCTGAGTGCTTAGTTTGTCTTGTCCTGGTCAGATATAGCAGTATTAAGCCATTCTGAGCTGAATAAGCCTCAAAACGCTGGGAAAACCGCTTATTCACACTCTCAGATTGCATACAGTGCACAAAAGAGGGAAAGGCTCTGCCGACAGGAAATTATGGTTTCAACCATAATGTTTGTTTACTAATAAAAGTAACAACTTTCATGTCCGTGTGGCTGAGTGCTTAGTTTGTCTTGTCCTGGTCAGATATAGCAGTATTAAGCCATTCTGAGCTGAATAAGCCTCAAAACGCTGGGAAAACCGCTTATTCACCGAGATTGCATACAGTGCACAAAGAGGGAAAGGCTCTCCGACAGGAAATTATGGTTTCAACCATAATGTTTGTTTATTATAATAGAAATTAAAACTTTCATGTCCGTGTGGCTGAGTGCTTAGTTTGTCTTGTCCTGGTCAGATATAGCAGTATTAAGCCATTCTGAGCTGAATAAGCCTCAAAACGCTGGGAAAACCGCTTATTCACAATCAGATTGCATACAGTGCACAAAGAGGGAAAGGCTCTCCCGACAGGAAATTATGGTTTCAACCATAATGTTTGTTTACTAATATTGTAAAGTAAACAACTTTCATGTCCGTGTGGCTGAGTGCTTAGTTTGTCTTGTCCTGGTCAGATATAGCAGTATTAAGCCATTCTGAGCTGAATAAGCCTCAAAACGCTGGGAAAACCGCTTATTATTGCATACAGTGCACAAAAGAGGGAAAGGCTCTCCGACAGGAAATTATGGTTTCAACCATAATGTTTGTTTACTAATATTGTAAAGTAAACAACTTTCATGTCCGTGTGGCTGAGTGCTTAGTTTGTCTTGTCCTGGTCAGATATAGCAGTATTAAGCCATTCTGAGCTGAATAAGCCTCAAAACGCTGGGAAAACCGCTTATTCACACTCTCAGATTGCATACAGTGCACAAAAGAGGGAAAGCTCTGCCGACAGGAAATTATGGTTTCAACCATAATGTTTGTTTACTAATATTGTAAAGTAAACAACTTTCATGTCCGTGTGGCTGAGTGCTTAGTTTGTCTTGTCCTGGTCAGATATAGCAGTATTAAGCCATTCTGAGCTGAATAAGCCTCAAAACGCTGGGAAAACCGCTTATTCACACTCTCAGATTGCATACAGTGCACAAAAGAGGGAAAGGCTCTCCGACAGGAAATTATGGTTTCAACCATAATGTTTGTTTACTAATATTGTAAAGTAAACAACTTTCATGTCCGTGTGGCTGAGTGCTTAGTTTGTCTTGTCCTGGTCAGATATAGCAGTATTAAGCCATTCTGAGCTGAATAAGCCTCAAAACGCTGGGAAAACCGCTTATTCACACTGAGCTTGCATACAGTGCACAAAAGAGGGAAAGGCTCTCCCGACAGGAAATTATGGTTTCAACCATAATGTTTGTTTACTAATATTGTAAAGTAAACAACTTTCATGTCCGTGTGGCTGAGTGCTTAGTTTGTCTTGTCCTGGTCAGATATAGCAGTATTAAGCCATTCTGAGCTGAATAAGCCTCAAAACGCTGGGAAAACCGCTTATTCACACTCTCAGATTGCATACAGTGCACAAAAGAGGGAAAGGCTCTGCCGACAGGAAATTATGGTTTCAACCATAAATGTTTGTTTACTAATATTGTAAAAGTAAACAACTTTCATGTCCGTGTGGCTGAGTCTTAGTTTGTCTTGTCCCTGGTCAGATATAGCAGTATTAAGCCATTCTGAGCTGAATAAGCCTCAAAACGCTGGGAAAACCGCTTATTCACACTCTCAGATTGCATACAGTGCACAAAAGAGGGAAAGGCTCTGCCGACAGGAAATTATGGTTTCAACCATAATGTTTGTTTATCTAATATATGTAAAGTAGAACACTGTTCATGTCCGTGTGCTGAGTTCTTAGTTTTCTTGTCCTGGTCAGATATAGCCAGTATTAAGCCATTTCTGAGCTGAATAAGCCTCAAAACGCTGGGAAAACCGCTTATTCACACGAACTCAGCTTGCATACAGTGCACAAAAGAGGGAAAGGCTCTGCCGAACAGGAAATTATGGTTTCAACCATAATGTTTGTTTACTAATATTGTAAAGTAAACAACTTTCATGTCCGTGTGGCTGAGTTCTTAGTTTGTCTTGTCCTGGTCAGATATAGCAGTATTAAGCCATTCTGAGCTGAATAAGCCTCAAAACGCTGGGAAAAACCGCTTATTCACACTCTCAGATTGCATACAGTGCACAAAAGAGGGAAAGGCTCTGCCGACAGGAAATTATGGTTTCAACCATAATGTTTGTTTATTAATAATAGAAATTAGGAAACTTTCATGTCCGTGTGGCTGAGTTCTTAGTTTGTCTTGTCCTGGTCAGATATAGCAGTATTAAGCCATTCTGAGCTGAATAAGCCTCAAAACGCTGGGAAAACCGCTTATTCACCACTCTTCAGATTGCATACAGTGCACAAAAGAGGGAAAGGCTCTGCCGACAGGAAATTATGGTTTCAACCATAATGTTTGTTTACTAATATTGTAAAGTAAACAACTTTCATGTCCGTGTGGCTGAGTTCTTAGTTTGTCTTGTCCTGGTCAGATATAGCAGTATTAAGCCATTCTGAGCTGAATAAGCCTCAAAACGCTGGGAAAACCGCTTATTCACACTCTCAGATTGCATACAGTGCACAAAAGAGGGAAAGGCTCTGCCGACAGGAAATTATGGTTTCAACCATAATGTTTGTTTACTATAATATGTAAAGTAAACAACTTTCATGTCCGTGTGGCTCGAGTGCTTAGTTTGTCTTGTCCTGGTCAGATATAGCAGTATTAAGCCATTCTGAGCTGAATAAGCCTCAAAACGCTGGGAAAACCGCTTATTCACACTCTCAGATTGCATACAGTGCACAAAAGAGGGAAAGGCTCTGCCGACAGGAAATTATGGTTTCAACCATAATGTTTGTTTATACTAATATTGTAAAGTAAGGACAACTTTCATGTCCGTGTGGCTGAGTGCTTAGTTTGTCTTGTCCTGGTCAGATATAGCAGTATTAAGCCATTCTGAGCTGAATAAGCCTCAAAACGCTGGGAAAACCGCTTATTCACACTCTCAGATTGCATACAGTGCACAAAAGAGGGAAAGGCTCTGCCGACAGGAAATTATGGTTTCAACCATAATGTTTGTTTACTAATATTGTGAAAGTAAACAACTTTCATGTCCGTGTGGCTGAGTGCTTAGTTGTCTTGTCCTGGTCAGATATAGCAGTATTAAGCCATTCTGAGCTGAATAAGCCTCAAAACGCTGGGAAAACCGCTTATTCACACTCTCCAGATTGCATACAGTGCACAAAAGAGGGAAAGGCTCTGCCGACAGGAAATTATGGTTTCAACCATAATGTTTGTTTTTACTAATATTGTAAAGTAAACAACTTTCATGTCCGTGTGGCTGAGTGCTTAGTTTGTCTTGTCCTGGTCAGATATAGCAGTATTAAGCCATTCTGAGCTGAATAAGCCTCAAAACGCTGGGAAAACCGCTTATTCACACTCTCAGATTGCATACAGTGCACAAAAGAGGGAAAGGCTCTGCCGACAGGAAATTATGGTTTCAACCATAATGTTTGTTTACTAATATTGTAAAGTAAACAACTTTCATGTCCGTGTGGCTGAGTTCTTAGTTTGTCTTGTCCTGGTCAGATATAGCAGTATTAAGCCATTCTGAGCTGAATAAGCCTCAAAACGCTGGGAAAACCCGCTTATTCACACTCTCAGATTGCATACAGTGCACAAAAGAGGGAAAGGCTCTGCCGACAGGAAATTATGGTTTCAACCATAATGTTTGTTTATTATAATAGAAATTAGGAAACTTTCATGTCCGTGTGGCTGAGTGCTTAGTTTGTCTTGTCCTGGTCAGATATAGCAGTATTAAGCCATTCTGAGCTGAATAAGCCTCAAAACGCTGGGAAAACCGCTTATTCACACTCTCAGATTGCATACAGTGCACAAAAGAGGGAAAGGCTCTGCCGACAGGAAATTATGGTTTCAACCATAATGTTTGTTTACTAATATTGTAAAGTAAACAACTTTCATGTCCGTGTGGCTGAGTGCTTAGTTTGTCTTGTCCTGGTCAGATATAGCAGTATTAAGCCATTCTGAGCTGAATAAGCCTCAAAACGCTGGGAAAACCGCTTATTCACACTCTCAGATTGCATACAGTGCACAAAAGAGGGAAAGGCTCTGCCGACAGGAAATTATGGTTTCAACCATAATGTTTGTTTACTAATATTGAAAGTAAACAACTTTCATGTCCGTGTGGCTGAGTGCTTAGTTTGTCTTGTCCTGGTCAGATATAGCAGTATTAAGCCATTCTGAGCTGAATAAGCCTCAAAACGCTGGGAAAACCGCTTATTCACACTCTCAGATTGCATACAGTGCACAAAAGAGGGAAAGGCTCTGCCGACAGGAAATTATGGTTTCAACCATAATGTTTGTTTATTATAATAGAAATTAGGAAACTTTCATGTCCGTGTGGCTGAGT
>NW_026115382.1:0-13310 GCF_001640805.2 Lates calcarifer
GTAAAAAGTCTGAGTCTGCTTCACAGCAGACAGTGACATACAGAATCATTATTTCACCTTTCAACCTTCTTCTTATTAACACATATTTAAAATGGCTTGTTTTATGGTGTTTTCATTTAATGAATAACAACCAATTTACCAAAGGGTCCTTAACAGCAGCTTATGTGTAAAATTGAATATGTGTAGAACTTAGTCTTTATATACTGTAATTATAAAAATACCCATCTGACCAACCAGTTAAAATTACCACAACATGTGAACAACTCACGTCCAATATTTTATTTGTAAAATTGATATTGTTTTTGTACAGTGTAGTCTGGTGTATCTAGCACATACACACAATCAAGAATTTCTGATCATGTACAATCAAACTGAAGTTCAGATATTTTAACAGTCCCATTTTGACTGATCCTTAACAATAACACTAACATTTGACATTTTGACATCTGTAACAGTACACATTTCCTGTAAATTTTAGAAGTAATATGTATTAAGAAAAGTATTATGTAATGGTAAAAGTAATCCTATGTTAGAGGTAACAGTAAAAGTAATCTGTAATATATGAGCAATGCAGAAGTAATAGTAATCCAAAATGGAAGCAAAATTGCCACATTATAAGAAGACATCAAAATGCCACAGTATAGTATGTGGTCAAAAATGTCAAACGTCACAGTAAGCATCAATTACCTCGAATATTAGATTACTTTTACCATTACATAATACTTTTCTAATCACATATTACTTCTAAATTTACAGAAAATGTTTACCGTTTCAAACTGCATCTAGTAACAGATTAGTCCTGACAATTACATCTTACCTCTGAATATTATTACACTTTTCTGATAAACTGAATACTGAACATAAACAGTTTAATGTCAGTGCTCTGTGTTGGACAGTTGATGTAAAGCTGTTTGTGAATTACCTGGAGACCTCAGTCCTGGTCTCAAAGAACTTCTTCATTGTATGAAGACGGATCGCGGACTACGACTCTGTGATCGTGGACTACGTCTCTGTGATCGTGGACAATATCTCTGAGATTATGGACAAAGTCTCTGTGATCATGGACAGTGTCTTCATGATCGTGGACGATGTCTCTGAGATCATCGACGCTGTCTCTGTGATCATCGACAATGTTTCCATGATCGCGGGCAGTGCCGTCAAATCGGTGACCCCCGTCTCCGCCGATTCTATCGCAAGGTCTCTACGAAGCATGGGACAATGTCTCTGACCATGGACAACGTCTCTCTCATCTTTGACAAGGTCTCTGTGATCATGGACAACGTCTCTGATCGTGGACGATGTCTCCCTCATCCTCAACAATGTCTCTCCAATCATGGACCATGTCTCAGCGATCGTGGACGACATCTCTGTGATCATGGACGAAGTGGTGACACCTGAAGGAAATCAAAGAGAAACATACAAAGGAAAATGATCAATACACTACTACCTATTCCTCATCAATAGTTTAACCATGAAAACACGGATAAATATTCAACATTACTTCTAAATTTTCAGCTAACATTTACTGTTGTAAACTACATCTAGTAACACAGTACTTTGACTACTGGATCTTACTTCTGATATCAATATTATATATATATATATTAATACAGATTACTTTCATATTGCAGATAACTTCTATTATTACACTTTCCTGATATGCTGAATACTGAACATTAACAGTTTAATGTCAGTGCTCTGTGTTGGACAGTTGATGTAAAGCTGTTTGTGAATTACCTGGAGGCCTCTGTCCTGGTGTCAAAGAACTTCCTCATTGCACGAAGACACTCTGTGATCGCGGACTACGTCTCTGTGATCGTGGACAATGTCTCTGAGATTATGGACAAAGTCTCTGTGATCATGAACAATGTCTTCGTGATCGTGGACGATGTCTCTGAGATCATAGACGATGTCTCTGTGATCATCAACAATGTTTCCATGATCGCGGGGCAGTGCCGTCAAATCGGTGACCCCCGTCTCCGCCGATTCTATCGCAAGGTCTCTACGAAGCATGGGACAATGTCTCTGATCATGGACAACGTCTCTCTCATCTTTGACAAGGTCTCTGTGGTCATGGACAATGTCTCTGATCGTGGACGATGTCTCCCTCATCCTCAACAATGTCTCTCCGATCATGGACCATGTCTCAGCGATCGAGGACAACATCTCTGTGATCATTGACGAAGTGGTGACACCTGAAGGAAATCAAAGAGAAACATACAAAGGAAAATGATCAATACACTACTACCTATTTCTCATCAATAGTTTAACCATGAAAACACAGAGAAATATTCAACATTACTTCTAAATTTTCAGCTAACATTTACTGTTGTAAACTACATCTAGTAACACAGTACTTTGACTACTGGATCTTACTTCTGATATCAATATTATATATATATTAATACAGATTACTTATATATTACTTTCATATTGCAGATAACTTCTATTATTACACTTTCCTGATATGCTGAATACTGAACATTAACAGTTTAATGTCAGTGCTCTGTGTTGGACAGTTGATGTAAAGCTGTTTGTGAATTACCTGGAGGCCTCTGTCCTGGTGTCAAAGAACTTCCTCATTGCACGAAGACACTCTGTGATCGCGGACTACGTCTCTGTGATCGTGGACAATGTCTCTGAGATTATGGACAAAGTCTCTGTGATCATGAACAATGTCTTCGTGATCGTGGACGATGTCTCTGAGATCATAGACGCTGTGTCTGTGATCATCAACAATGTTTCCATGATCGCGGGCAGTGCCGTCAAATCGGTGACCCCCGTCTCCGCCGATTCTATCGCAAGGTCTCTACGAAGCATGGGACAATGTCTCTGATCATGGACAACGTCTCTCTCATCTTTGACAAGGTCTCTGTGATCATGGACAATGTCTCTGATCGTGGACGATGTCTCCCTCGTCCTCAACAATGTCTCTCCGATCATGGACCATGTCTCTGCGATAGTGGATGACATCTTGGCAATCTTGGACGATGTGGTGAATGAAGTGGTGACACCTGAAGGAAATCAAAGAGAAACATACAAAGGAAAATGATCAATACACTACTACCTATTCCTCATCGACAATTTAACCATGAAAACACGGATAAATATTCAACATTACAGCAACACCACAACATTTGATGGTTTTACACGCCTTACTATACTATGACGTTTTTGACGCCTTACTATGCTATGACATTTTTTTAATGGTTTTTGACACCTTAATATATTGTTACATTTCGTGATTTAGACGATATAGTATTTGACATATGACATTTTTAAACCATTTTTAACAGCATACTATACTGTGACATTTTATCTGATTTTTGACCACATATTATACTATGACGCCTAGTCTGCCAGGGGATTTTCGATGATGCACTGAGCCTCTCTTTCTCTCTCAGTATGGATTCATATCCCATAAATACATGTTACTAACTCGATATCTTTCCTTTCCCGTAGGTTTGTGTTCTTTTGCCTCTCTCTCTCCTATTCTGCCACTTGAATTGAACGGAATTATTTTTATGTTTTGACATCACATTTTGAACAACATACTGTACAATGCCATTTTTAACCACACACACAGACTATGACATTTTAGTCCAGTCAGACCATGTACTATTCTATGGCACTTTTATTTTAGGCCATATACTAGGACATTTTTAATCACATTTTGGACACCACACTATGACATTTTAGTCACATTTTGGATGACATACTATACTTTGATGTTTTTAACCACATTTTGGATGAAATGCTATACTAGGACATTTTTTATCACATTTTGGGCAACATATTACACTAAGATGTTAAATCACATTTTGAACAGCATACTATACTATGACAGTTTGGTCACATTTTTAACTGAAAGGAGTTAAAAATAATAATTTAACACAGACTGGGTAAATCTTTAGGACACATACCTCTTTGGACTGTAAGGTGAGAGTTGGTGTTTCCCTGCAGGCTGCAGCAACTGAACAAGTAGACCTGGAAAACAAAAGAAAAAACACTTGAAAAAGAATTAAACTAATAGCCAATAACCAAAACTTGCAAAAACGTAAATAGTGTACCAGAAGAGTTACTGCAAATCTAACTTGCCTTGGATAATCAAAATTCGGTATAATTATACATTTTTATAATTATTATATTTATTAACCTACTTATTACCAACACCTCTGTGACCTCCAAACTTCTGTTCAGCATCATATGAATAAAATAACACGTCTAAGAAACGTACAAGTGCTGATGACTCATAGCTATCAGTTACCTCGATTTTGGTTTTATGGAAGGACAAGAGAGCTTTTGGTGAGAATGTGTAATTTGTGGTGAGAAGCTAGTTAATGACATCATGAAGCCAGGCAAACTGAAACGACACCAGGAGACAAAACACCAGGAGACTATTGGTGAAAGTCCAGAATATTTTGAGAGGAAGAACCGGTTGGCACTATCAAGAAGATCCACGGATGTCAGAAAAGCTTTTGAAAGAGCAGGTAGTGATTTACACAGGGCCACAGAGGCATCATTTGAGTGTTCGATGTTAATTGCCAAAGTTAAAAAGCCACACAATATTGGAGAGCAACTTATCAAACCCGCCTGCCTGAGAATTGTGGAGAAGCTGTGTGGACCACAGGTGGTTGATAAAGTGAAAACTGTCCCACTCTCTGACAACACTGTCAAAGACAGAATTGATCAAATGGAATGTTCCCTTTGCCATTTTGCTGGAAGAAACAACAATAATGGCAGATGAATCCGTGCTCATTAAGTGCAGTATATTGATGGTGAATTGATGACTTGAAACAAGACATTCTTATGTCTACAAATCTAGCAATAACAGGCCAGGATATATTTTTGGCTGTGGACTCCTATCTCTCATTCAACAATCTGCCCTTTTGCCATCAAACATCTGGTTCTTAAGTAAACGGAGAAACAAGCTGAGCAAACAGCCCCTCACAATGTCCTGTGTCCGCATCGCAGAGAAAAATTTATTTTTTTATATGCAACTGCTTTATTATGGTTTATACTTTATGTGAAAGCATAATCTTTAGGACACATACCTCTTTGGTCTGTAAGGTTAGAGTTGGTGTTTCCCTCCAGGCTGAAGCAGCTGAGTAAGTAGACCTGCAAAGCACAAGCACAACACTTTAAAGTTTTACTTTTAATATAATTATTTCTGACCGTAATCTCACCTCTTACATTGTGGAATTAAAATCCAGTTTTCAAGCCTGAATTCAACACAAAACTGTACTGAATTAAGTCGCCACAAAAAATGACTAATCACTAATATACACAACAAGAGATCAATGGATGGCCATGGACAGATTACAATCACTTACAGGCCCTACAGGTCCTGACCTGCAATATATCCCTGAAGTGTAAAATGATCAGAAACGGACACAAAAGATACAGAGATACACAAAAACAAAGACACAATACGATGTAAAACAACCACAAAGAGACAAAAAACCACAGCAACGTGATGCTAAACTTTCACAAACATACTTAAAGTGACCAGGATGAAACACAAAATTACAAAGGGACACAAAATGTCTGCAAAATGACAGAAGAGATGTAAACAGACTAGAGTTTACATTAGCTGGCACATGCCACCTTTTAGCCAGTATCATGCATTACTGTCTGGCAGATGAAAACAGTAATTTTACTGAGCAGGACACAGGAGCTGCTGGAATACCTCTGCCTTGGTTAGTTGGCTTGTGTTATTGGATAACTGGGGAAATAAATAATCAGGTCATTTACATGAGTAAAAGTACCGCACGCTAACTAACAACCTAACAGACCAAGGCAAGCAGTGTCTCAGCAGCTCTGTTCTGCAGACTGGACAAAACAAAACATGCATTAAATTACGTTAAATACGTTAAATTACTATTTTTGTCAATGGAGTCTAGTTGAGACGGTGCACCGTTAGTTAACACTGCAGCAGCTGTTGGCGGTGTCCGGTTTCGCTGTTCTTGATCAATACTGTACTGTACTGTATAAACATCTACGCACAAGTCTGATGCTGTTTAGTGTTTGGTTACATGACTCGACTCGCATCGCATATTAACATTTAGCATGACTTCGACTGAGCAGACACCCATCAAGGTGTACATCATATTGACTTTCTTACTTAAGCTCATAACGTATGTGCTTGGTTTTCGATTGAACGTGGGCTATTTAGAACATATTCCGGCTATTAGTCCTATATGGTCGGAATTCTTAGTTATTTACAATTAAAAAAGCACACCGTAAACAGACTACCGAGAGACGGCCGTTGTGTTTTCATCCGTCCGTGTTAGTGGCCCACATCTCATGTCAGGGAGGCTTTAGTGACAGAAACAGTCTAACCCACGTAATCAAAACGACTATCAACGGATATAAAGATAACATATATAATTAAAAGGAAGGGGTAATGCAAATGCCGATGGCCACCAACGCTAATGTTAGCCGCTAATTAGTTAGCTTGTTAGCCTTACCCGCTGGTGTGCTCAGCCTCCAGTCTCACTCATGTTCGACAAAAGCAACTCCAGAGCCCGTTTTAGCATCCAGACTTGTTCAGTAATGGTGTTTCTCACGGTGCTAAGAAATCAAAGCGGTGAAGCCATGACTCAAACGTTGGTTTTATTCTATATTTTTAACGTTTCTTTCAGATTTTGTTTTTCCGTGTCTCTGTGCAAGCAAGTCACTTCCGATGACGACACACGTAAGCCGACGTCTGTAGACAAAACGCTGATTGGTCGACTGACTCTGCTCCGCCTATCTCGTCTCTGATTGGTCGAAACAAAGAAGCTGTTTGTGTATGTGGACTGTTTGACTGATAATCCTTAATACACAGTGTATTGATAAGTCAAATCCAAGCACACCACAACAGGTGAATGAGTCACAGCAGATGAAGGACAATCCTCCCACAAACTACCAGTAATCATCATCATTTACTAAACTTTACACTAAACATTTCACACTTCCTCACTGCAGCTGCGTTTAACCTGCTGACGTCTGACATGTTTGAGGGTCCTCAATCAGAGGAAGGAACATAAAAGCAACTTCATCTCATTTCAGAGCAACAGTTTAGAGATAAAAAACAAAAAACTAACACTGACCTTTTGTAACTCTTCATGTCTCTCTTCTCTGTGTGATTTGTTGTTATGTGTTGGGTGAGAGAATAAAAACGAAGCGCCCCCTAGTGGTCAAACATCTGTCATTATCTTTGCTGAGCTTTGTCAAATTTTGTGGTCTAGAACAAAACAATTAAAAGTTACCAACTTGACATTCTCTACTTGCTGCTGGTAAATTAAATATGCAGCAATCGACAGTGTTACTCAGTGAACAATAGCATCATAATATTACATTGTGTTTTTAGTTAATTTTATATATAGCCTCTGGGCTAATCAGTCAAAGGTGCTGCGGGGTCACAGGTTCCTGTGTGGAAATAAACCCCAAATTTACTGTAATCAATTAAACTGGATGAAGGACAGTTGATTTAGCCATTCACAATTCCAAATTAGCACAAAAACAGGAAGATGTAAAAGCACAAAGCTCTGCCACACTGCACAATCCCTTTGACTGAATTTAGTCCGAGTTCTAACTTTCATGAAACTGAATCTAGTTTATAGTTGTTCCCTGTTTAAGTTATTGTAAATAAGAACCCACTGATACATTTGTTGTATAATTTTATCTTCTCAATAAACAGCTGATTCATTCATGTTGGTCATGTGTTTTTCATCTGCTGAATGTGACTATAAATTTGAATTGAAGCTAATGTCCTTTCATCATATTACATCTCAAGGTATTAGTTTGTAACTTTCTGCCCCAACTCTTTAATGAACAGAGACAAGCATCAAATCCAAACTCTGCAAAAAGGTGCCAAGAGGAAAGGTTTGGCATCAAATTAATTCTATTATTAATTGATTATCAAAATAGTTGCTCATTAATTTTCTGTTGTTTGCTTAACTGACAAATCATCGAGTCACTTCAGCTCTAGGTTTAATAGTGCTAATCATATGTTGACCCAGACAATGTACAAACACTGAGCTTAGGTATGAAATGGTTTTATAAACAGGTGAGACAGGTTGCTTATGCATGCATGTTTATTGATTTAAGTTACATGAAATCAGATTGATTAATATAAATCAGATTGATTAATATAAATCAGATTGGTTAATATAAATCAGATTGATTAATATAAATCAGATTGGTTAATATAAATCAGATTGATTAATATAAATGATTAATATTTCTTCCAGATGTGATGTCATCGAGGCTTGACATCCTGTGTGAGTGACATCATCAATGGGGGTGTGGCATCCTCGTGTCAGATGTGTCAGCACATGGAGTGGATTGTTACGGGTCTTTGACACAAATGAAAGATTGGCTGCCCCCACAGCTCCTGTCATTGATAAAGTCATTTCCTGTAGAGATTAAAATAAACAACACTTCAGAGGCTACAACTGCTCAACAAGCCCAGCAACTGAACACAAACTTTGAACCAAAATGACATGTGAATCAATCTAATATTGTCTGTATAATGAGAACTGATTTCCACATTGATTCTCAACAAAAATCTCAATCATGAAAACAACTGATAATTAATTTGTACCTCCGAGGTTTATTTCCATGCAATGCTCTCCACCTAGGTTGTTGGGCTCCCCTTGGTGCCACAGGTTGAAGTCAAAACGGTTCCCATCACTCCACAGCCACACACCCTCCTGAGAGAACAGGTTTTAAGGCTCACATTTTCTAACCACACAAACAGTGCAGATATACTGACAGGTCCTAGAAAACTACACTCCTTTTGTTTAGAACAGTTTCCTACAGAAGCTGCTTCAGTGCATCACATCTGGTCTCAAATTAAAAACTACATTCAGCAGACCCAGTCTTGGGATCTGATCTGGTCTCTGCTGAAAAAAAGGTGCTGATCTCAATAAGGTTGCAACAGATCCTGTTAATCGACAAAACACTCACCTTCACTGCATCGTAGCCTCCAACCCAGGTCCTCTTATGTGAGTTCACTGCTTCAAAGACCAGCTCTCTGAGGAACTTGTACACCTTTTCATTTGGGATTGAGGCCAGATTTCCACCAAGGAAAGTGCAGGTTTTCTGATGAGGAAGACAAAGAGACAAAGAGCAAACCAATGAAACAACTGAGAATTCAAGATGAGGCTGACATCCAGTTGTAAAGCTGCTGCCTGACAATTAAATATTCACATGAGGGTTTCAGCCACAAATACAGGCTGACAGTTAAAGCTGTTGCTGTTCCATAAAGTACCTCAGCATCAGCCCAGTCCTTTTCAGCAGCCTGGAACTTGTAGCAGCGACTGCAAAATTCAGTCCAGCCAGAAGGACACGCGTCATCACAGTCATCTACAACACAATTGTGATCTTAGAAGGACAAAGACACAAGAGGGCTGCAAACAAAAATAAAAACACTCACTAGTTACATTTACTTTGTTTATTTTCATATACATATTTAAAATAATTTCAAATAAGTTCATACAATGTGCAGGGGTAATGAAAAAGCCTCTAAGGCTTCTATGGGAGCCTGCCCCTAAAAGCTAAAAGCTGAAGACTAAGTGCACAAACAAACTGAAATAATAAGAGTTATATTGATCTGCAGAGTATATTCTCAATTATTGATCTATTCGTAGATAAAAGGTTAAAAAATCATGAAAAATGCCCATCAAAGTTTCCTAAAACAGAGTGAGGTTTTAAAATTTCTTGTTGTGTCCAACCAAAGCCCAAACAAACACCTGAGTAAAAGTAATGCAGCCTCATACAGCAGTTCTACAACAAGTCCTACCTTGATGATGGTTATAAAGTTCAGTTTTTTAATCTATATTGTATTATACTGAAAGAAGTTAAATGATTTTATCCACCCTTTAATATCAACAATAAGTACTAACCTGTTTGATGTCCACATTCTGCCTGTGGATGTAGAGAACACAGTGTTAGAAATGAACACTGTACAACACAGAGGTTTTCTTTTTGATTTGTGCAGGGATCAGATAAGTCAGACAACAATGGCTGACAAGTTCATGAGGCAGATTGGTGACACAGTCTACACAGGTTTGACTGATTTCACTTTTCTGTTTCAGTAACAGTGGCTTTACTCTGCACTTATCAAATCTGGAAATGATCTTACACTGTACCTCTCAAACAAACATTACTTACATCTGCTCCAATCCACAGTCCACTGGTCAAACAGAGGAGCACAATGAAATGAAGACCTGATGCCATCTGTGTAAAGATAAATTAGAGGAGTTAATTAGATCCATGTATCAGTCTTTATCTGAGCAACGAGCTTCATTATGTGGACGCAGCAGAATAAACAGGACTGGATGATTGAAGACATAATGAAGAGTAGATGAAGAATCTCCTCTGTAAAGCTGATGTTACGATGAAAGGTAAGAATTCAAACCTTACCTTGTTGTGATGATCAGATGAGGTTGCAGTTGCAGTAGCAGGTAGCAGGATGTCGTGGAAAAGGGAACTCAGTCTTTTTATACCTTTTCTGGGAGCTTTGTTTCTTTAGCTTGTTTGGAATCCTCTAAACCACGAGACATTGTAGTTCGTGTAATAAATATTGATTTACACATTACCACTGCCTTGAGTAAATATGAAAAAAAAACAGTATGGGAGTTTTACGTATAAACTCCCCCACATTACTCAGAAATAAGAGCAAGGGTGTTGACGGTCACAGTTTAAAGTGTTACGGCAGACTGCAGCTAGAGTTATGTAATGCAAACTTATTTCTAATATCAATATATCTGCTGCTGTCGAGGTTAAGGACATCCGGGTCCTTTATTTGATAAGTGAGGATGGCGTGAAAATGCATGATAACTGCTGCACAGTTAAACTCAAACTAATCTAAAACTGTGAACATTTAAATCAGTGAGGAAACAAGGTGATTTTCCTGCTGTCTCGCCTTCACGTGTGACACTGGTGACTGTTAATGCTGTAACATTTATATTTATATTGATATTGATTAGTACGACCTTTAAATACAAAGAAATAAACATCTATCAGAAAGAAATGTGACACTGAAAAAAGTTGTAGGTTGAAACTACATCAGTGGCAGTTCAGTGCATTTTTTTCAGTTACAATAAAATAATTCATTTAACACGTTTCAGTGGTGCTGAATATATTATGTGAAGGTCTTAATTTAGTCTATAGGTAATGAGTCTGCTAAAGTATATAACATGAACTAATGCTGAAGATCTGACATGAGTGACTAAAATATTAATTTCACCATATAAGCTACCAGGATTTTCTCTGAAAGGACTCTGTCAGTGACTTTTGTCTCCCTCTTCCTCCTATCGATCCAATACCAATACCAACGTTGGTATTGATAATATCGATATTTGGAACGACCCGCCCACCCCTATTGTGCAGTCATGACAGGTATCGTAGAACAGCAAAGATAAAGTAGAAAACCAAATAGCAGCGACTGGATTAATGCTCTCTATCCTTGTATGTGTGCATGGGTGTGGTGTTTTGGGAGTCGAGAAATGACACATAAGTCATTTCTACTATCACTGGAATGCCTCATAAATACTTACAGCTGAGAAATTTCATTAGGTCTTCTAAAAACCAGTTTATGAATATCCCTCCTGTATTCACATTGGAAGCTGAAATGACAAAAGACTGCTTTGGACGAGGTCTTATCTCCAAAATATGCAATATTTTCGATGATAAATTTTAAGAATCATCACTAGCAAAACCTGAGGCTTGGAAATATGATTTGCAAGAGGATATTTCCCTTCAAGAGTGAGAGGAGACCTGTAAATACAGTAAGCACAGTTAACAACATAAAACATCTTATGATGCAGCCACATCATAAAGCAGTTTAAATGTTGTTAAAGAGGGTGAATTAGAGACATGTTAGTCTTTGGAAAATGTGCTCATAACTACAGTATGTGTTGCTGTTAGGAAGGTGAGGAGCTGAAACAAAGCGCCTCTTCTTGAACAACAGGAGACTAATACTGGAGGTCTTCTATCCGTCTGTCTCAATATAAAGTGTATCCATCTGTTTCTGCTCTGGCTTATGATTGGTTGAAACAAAAGAAATGTTTGTACAGAAATAAAGTGACAGTTGTGTCTAAACTGGACTTATTGGACTGTATTTTTAGGGTGGTAGTGATTTCAACCTACATCTGTGAACACATAAAGTGGCTCCATTAAAAGTTGGTGACTTTGTGATTAGCAGTTTCTGTTTGCATTACTGTGACAAAAACTGAATGATTGAATCAGAACAATTTGTGATCAAAAATGTATTATATTATATGAATTCTATTATTAATATATTATATATATAATAAATATAATAGTGCTAATCATATGTTGACCCAGACAATGTACAAACACTGAGCTTAGGTATGAAATGGTTTTATAAACAGGGTGAGACAGGTTGCTTATGCATGCATGTTTATTGATTTAAGTTTGAAATCAGATTTTAATCAGAATGTTAATATAAATCAGATTGGTTAATATAAATCAGATTGATTAATATAAATGATTAATATTTCTTCCAGATGTGATGTCATCGAGGCTTGACATCCTGTGTGAGTGACATCATCAATGGGGTGTGGCATCCTCGTGTCAGATGTGTCAGCACATGGAGTGGATTGTTACGGGTCTTTGACACAAATGAAAGATTGGCTGCCCCACAGCTCTGTCATTGATAAAGTCATTTCCTGTAGAGATTAAAATAAACAACACTTCAGAGGCTACAACTGCTCAACAAGCCCAGCAAACTGAACACAAACTTTGAACCAAAATGACATGTGAATCAATCTAATATTTCTGTATAATGAGAACTGATTTCCACATTGATTCTCAACAAAAATCTCAATCATGAAAAACAACTGATAATTAATTTGTACCTCCGAGGTTTATTTCCATGCAATGCTCTCCACCGTTGTTGGGCTCCCCTTGGTGCCACAGGTTGAAGTCAAAAATGTTCCCATCACTCACAGCCACACACCCTCCTGAGAGAACAGGTTTTAAGGCTCACATTTTCTAACCACACAAACAGTGCAGATATACTGACAGTCCTAGAAAACTACACTCCTTTTGTTTAGAACAGTTTCCTACAGAAGCTGCTTCAGTGCATCACATCTGGTCTCAAATTAAAACTACATTCAGCAGACCCAGTCCTGGGATCTGATCTGGTCTCTGCTGAAAAAAAGGTGCTGATCTCAATAAGGTTGCAACAGATCCTGTTAATCGACAAAAACTCACCTTCACTGCATCGTAGCCTCCAACCCAGGTCCTCTTATGTGACTTTGCTGCTTCAAAGACCAGCTCTCTGAGGAACTTGT